>NC_060174.1:75699874-75707374 GCF_021184085.1 Oncorhynchus gorbuscha
ATACCAAATTCATCCAAGGTGCTACACTAAGGTCATTGCTTCTTGCTGTGTATGGACAACCAAGCATAACAACTGCCCCAAAACAATCTGCTACACAGTGACAGTCATGAGTTAACCCCTGCAAAGCCCTTCCCTGACTAGTCCAGACCAGAAGGAGAAGATTATGGGCTGAACACTAAAGCTGTCAGACAGCCAATCAATATCCTCCTCCATAGTATGACTAACACTCCCATTATTGCCATGACAACATATAAGTGTTGGGTGTCCCCAATCAATGCCATTACACTACATAACTTTTTGGTTTATCTACATACAGTATCCTTAATTATTTGATTAATAATTCAACCATTTGATTGGCTGGTAACGATCAATAAATCAATTAACGAGTTGTGTTTGTTTTTCTCCTCTCTGGGGTCTGGGAGGACAGCTTGACTGACAGATAGAAGCTAGTAACTGTAGTGTATTGTATTATAGTCAGTCACCTCAGGCCACAGGCTATACTGAGCCTCTACTGACCAACAGCACCTGTCAATCAACAAGCACTGTATAGTCTATCTATTATATAGTCTCTCTGTGTGAGCTCTGAGTGAGTCTCAGTGGGTGAGGGATGTAAGGTTAACACACAACGTATGTGCATAGCACACACAAGTACGTAGACACCACAAAGGCACAAGTACGTAGACACCACAAAGGCACAAGTACGTAGACACCACAAAGGCACAAGTACGTAGACACCACAAAGGCACAAGTACGTAGACACCACAAAGGCACAAGTATGTAGACACCACAAAGGCACAAGTACGTAGACACCACAAAGGCACAAGTACGTAGACACCACAAAGGCACAAGTACGTAGACACCACAAAGGCACAAGCGTGTAGAGTACACATATGGCGGCAGGTAGCCTAGCGGTTAGAGTGTTGGACTAGTAACCGAAGGGTTGCAAGATTGAATCCCTGAGCTGACAAGGTAAAAACCTGTCGTTCTGCCCCTGAACAAGGCAGTTAACCCACTGTTCCTAGGCCATTACTGAAAATAAGAATTTGTTCTTAACTGACTTTAAATAAAGATAATAAAAAATATGCAGTACATTGCTTGTTCTGAATGACAGAGGGAAGGAGCAGGTTTGGTGAGGGACTATAGAAAGGCAGAGAGAGCTGTGGAGAGAGTGAGTGAGGCAGGGGAAGACAGCAGGGTGGGTGAGGGACTATAGAAAGGCAGAGAGAGCTGTGGAGAGAGTGAGTGAGGCAGGGGAAGACAGCAGGGTGGGTGAGGCAGGGGAAGACAGCAGGGTGGGTGAGGCAGGGGAAGACAGTAGGGTGGGTGAGGCAGGGGAAGACAGCAGGGTGGGTGAGGCAGGGGAAGACAGCAGGGTGGGTGAGGCAGGGGAAGACAGCAGGGTGGGTGAGGCAGGGGAAGACAGCAGGGTGGGTGAGGCAGGGGAAGACAGCAGGGTGGGTGAGGCAGGGGAAGACAGCAGGGTGGGTGAGGCAGGGGAAGACAGCAGGGTGGGTGAGGCAGGGGAAGACAGCAGGGTGGGTGAGGCAGGGGAAGACAGCAGGGTGGGTGAGGCAGGGGAAGACAGCAGGGTGGGTGAGGTTGCTCCCTCATTGCGCTCTGCTAAGTGGAATAAGCTTTTTTTTCTTTCATCCTCTGTTTTCTTTTTCTACCTTGCTCTTCATGAAATATTCACCACTCCATTCCCCGCTAATTGTTCCCAACAAGACGGAGTGCCCTGCCTGCTGGAATTAAATTAACCCATTAGCGGCTGTCTCCGTCAGAGCAGCCAACCCAGGAAGTGTGTGTGTGCTTGTGTGTGTGCGCGCGCGTGCGTGCAGGTGTGTGTGTGTGTGAGTAAGTAGCTTTCTTTCCCCTGAGTTACACACACACTCTCTACCAACTGTCTCACATACCCAAGAGAGCCCAGGTACAGTCAATAAAAATGAGTGCTGCCAGGTGCTACACTGTAAAAAACAACAACAACAAAAAAACAAACTATAAAGCACAAATAGTGAACATTTACACAGGTACAGACACCCACCCACAATAACATACCTGACATACCCCAACCAAAAACCCTGGACGAACGGAGATATCCGTACCATGCTGAGAGCCTGTAATGCAGCATTCAATGTCAGCAGAATGAACCCCGATGACTCGGTGGCGGGTGACGCATACAAGGCAAGCAGGTACGAGCTCCGCAAATCTATTATGAAAGAAAAAAGACAATACATGCTTCAACTTGAATTGATATTTCACAACTCAGACTCATGACGCATGTGGCAAGGACAACAAACCATCAAGACTACAAAGGCAAATCCGTCTCTGTGGTGACCACCAAAGCCTCTCTACTAGTAGAACTTAACACATTCTATGTTCGCTTCGAGGCAGACAATACTGAGTCATCGAGGGAGACTCATGCTACTCTGGACGACCAGATGCTTTTGCTCTCCCAGGCCATAGTCCCCACCTGCTTCAAGGAGACCACCATCGTCCCAGAGCCCAAGAAAAACAAGGTGACATGCCGCGTCGCACTCACCTCGGTCATCATGAAATGCTTCCAGAGGCAGGTCATGGCCCACATCAAGGCCAGCATACCAGGCACACTGGACCCACTCCAATTTCCTTACAGCTCCAGTAGATACGCAGAAGATACCGTTTCCATCGATATTCACACGGCCGTAACACATCTGGAAAAGAGGAACACCTATGTGAGAATGCTGTTCATTGGCTAGAGTTTAGCGTTCAACACTATTGTTTCATCCAAGCTCGACACCAAGCTCGGAGCCCCGGGTCTGGACACCACCCTCTGCAACTGGGTCCTGCACCTCAACTTTGCTAACGACACCACGATTGGAGGCCTGATAAACAACAAGGAGTCAGTCTATAGAGGGGAAGTAAGTGAACTGGCATTGTGGTGACAGGACAAAAACCTCCCCCTCAACGTCAGCAAAACAAAGGAGTTGATTGTTGACTTCAGGAAGCAACCGCAAGGCCCTCCAGCGGGTGATGAAGACGGCCTGGAACTGTGCTCCCACCCATCCAGGACATCTACTTGAAACGGTGCCTGAGGAAGCCCTGCAGCATTAATAAGGACCCCACACACTCCAGCCATGAGCTGTTCACTCCCTTACTGTCGGGTCGCCGGTGTCGGAGCATGAGGTCTGACACCAGCAGGCTCAGAGACAGTTTCTATCTACAAGAAAATCAGTCTGCTGAACACTTGAACTGGACTCACCGCACCTTAGCACACATAGCCTCACTCAATTCGCACACACACACACACACACACACACACACATACACGCGCACGCACACACACACACACACACACACACACACACACACACACACACACACACACACACACACACACACACACACACACACACACACACACACACACACACACACACACACACACACACACACACACACACGCACACACACACACACACGCACACACACACACACACACACACACACACACACACACACACACACACACACACACACACACACACACACACACACACACACACACACACACACACACACACACACACACACACGCGCGCACGCGCACACACACACACACACACACACACACACACACACACACACACACACACACACACACACACACACACACACACACACACACACACACACACACACACACACACACACACACACACACACACACACACACACACACACACACACACACACACACACACACACGCACACGCACACGCACGCGCACGCACACACACACACACACACACACACACACACACACACACACACACACACACACACACACACACACACACACACACACACACACACACACACACACACACACACACACACACACACACACACACACACACACACACACACACACACACACACATACACGCGCACGCACACAAATAACTGCTGCTGCTACCAGTCTCTTATTATGACTTCTAAATACTGCACAAGTTATGCTCTTATGCACTTGCCCAGCAATCCCGCCTTCCCTGATACATGTGTAAATATTGTCTTCCAGTATTATACTTATGCTAAAATGTTTATTCTATTCTATTGAGCCATTTACGTTGTTTGTATTCTTATATTGTATTATTTATTATTGTTGTTGCATTGTTGAGGAGGAACCTACAGGTAAGCATTTCATTGGACGGTGTATAACATGTATATCCTGTACATACCACTAATACAACTTGAAACACACAGGCCCCGACACCTTCAAGGTATCAAGTGGAGTGCCTGCCTACTTTCCTAATAAACGATGAGGAAATCCTCATTTAGCATACTTAAACCCCTCCCCATCCCCATGCAGCCCTACACACAGAGTCATCCCCTCAGCACAGCAGAGGTCAATAGTGGTGTGTTGACAGCCTGAAGCATCCTCTTAGTCCCTATTTAAGACGGTCCGTGCCAGTCTCTCATATTAGTCTCAGGAGACAGAGATGGAAGGATCATGGAGAGAAAAACGGAGAGGGAGAGAGAGAGAGGGATTAGATGAACATTAAGCTTATTTTGGGTGTGCGCAAAGGAGGGAAAGGGTATCAGTGGACTGCTCAGTGTGACAACATATTGGGGGAAACAGTTAACTACTGTTCAATACTTCTAGGGATCACTTCTAGTTTGTTGTTGGTCTATTGTTTTTGAAATAGGCAGAGTATGTGTACATGTGGGAGAAAGACATGCTGGCCACATTTGACTTTGACTCTAACCCTTTTTGCTATGACATTCCCACAAGAAAATGAAAGTAAAACACAAAGTAATATGCAATTCAATAACAGTCTACCACATCCAGTGGTGGAAAAAGTACCCAATTTTCATACTTGAGTGAAAGTATACAGTACATACCTTAATAGAAGATGATTCAAGTAAAATTGACGTCATCCAGTGAAATACTACTTGAGTAAAAGTCTAAAAGTATTTCATTTTAAATATATTTAAGTATCAAAAGTAAATGTAATTACTAAAATATACAAAAGTGAAGGTAAAAGTATAAATATTTTCAAATTTCCTATGTGATGCAAACCAGACGGCATCATTTTCTTGTTTTTATTTTATTTACGGATAGCCAGGGGCACATTCCAACACTCAGACATCATTTACAAATGTGCAAATGTAGCATGTGTTTAGTGAGTCCTCCAGATCAGAGGCAGTAGGGATGACCAGGGATATTGTCTTGATTAGTGTGTGAATGAGACAATTTTCCTGCCCTGCTAAGCATTCATAATCTAACAAGTACTTTTGGGTGTCAAGGAAAATGTATACAGTAAAAAGTACATCATTTTCTTTAGGAATGTAGTGAAGTGAATGCAAAAGCTGTCAAAAATATAAATAGTAAAGTAAATTACAGATAGACCAAAAATGACTTAACTAGTACTTTCAAGTATTTTTACTTAAGTACTTTACACTGAACATATCCATCTCATGTATTAAAAAACAGCCATGGAATAATTATTTTCTAAATAACAGCAATATTTGTAGCAGCATGTGGTGGTGGCTCATGTTCCATATCACCCTATCTCTTGGCCAATTTGTGAACAAACGAGGACAGTAAATGTGTTAGTGTTGTGTGGCCATCTGAGACCCAGGGGACCATGTACAGGACCAGGGGACACCCAGTGTTTTACTGCTCCAGAGTGGGGCTGAATGGCATAACCAGCCCCTAGTGCTGCAACCAGCTCTCACAGTCTCACGTCAGAATCCATGTTTCTGGGTTTAAAACTTCTTCAGGATTGGTGGGTCCCCTACGGTTGAGCTAGCGTAGGCTAATGCGTTTAGCATGAGGTTATAAGTAACAAGAACATCTCCCAGGACATAGACATATCTGATATTGGCAGAAAGCTTAAATTCTTGTTTATCTAACTGCACTGTCCAATTTACAGCAGCTATTACAGTGAAATAATACCATGCAATTGTTTGAGGAGTGTTCACAGTTTTGAACATGAAAAGTTGTGAATAAACAAATTAGGCACACTTGGGCAGTCTTGATACAACATTTTGAACAGAAATGCAATGGTTCATTGGATCACACTAAAACTTTGCACATACACTGATGCCATCTAGTTGCCAATATCTAAATTGCACCTGGGTTGGAATAATACATTATAGCCTTTCTCTCCTTTCAAAGATAATAGTATAAAAAAATACAAAAAACAGTTGTTTTTTTCTTTGTATTATCTTTTACCAGATCTTATGTGTTTATATTCTCCTACATTCCTTTCACATTTCCACAAACGTCAAAGTGTTTCCTATGCAAGAAAATGCATATCCTTGTTTCAGGGCCTGAGCTACAGGCAGTTAGATTTGAGTATGTAATTTTAGGTGAAAATTGGAAAAAAGGGGCCGATCCTTAAGTTAAGGTTAATGTTTAAATTTAGTCATTAAGGGTTCAGTTCAGGCATTAACTCCAAATTCTTATGGTTAGGTATTAACTCCAAATGGTTAAGGATAGGGTAAAGCAACGCTTACTGTTGCCCCTAGTGGCCGGTTTCCACGTCATCTCCTGAAGTCCTCAGACATGGATGGGGAAGTCGAATACGGACTTGGCTGGGTAGGCCTACTATATACTACTGATCTGCTTCCAGAGGTGGAAAGTGAGAGAGACTGGTGGGGTCTCACTGGTTCAACAAAATCAAGGATCAGTTGAATAGAAAAGGTATAGAATTGCATTGTTCTAGATTTTGAATGTATTATTATTATCAATACATTGTTGTTCACACCCAGCAAACCAGGAATATTCTCAGAACATTAGCTAAGATGACCAAGTTCTTGATAGGGTTTTATTTAACATTAGGATGACAACATCCCAAAAACATTCAAATAATGTTTTTAATAACATTATTTTATTTTCATTAAATATCCTTGTAATTTTCTCCTAACATTCACTAAAACATGTGCATGAACATCTGTAACAGCCACCACATAACATACCCCCAAAGTTCTCAGGTTTTCAGGTAATGCAATAGCACAATGTAGCAGTAATGTTTTCCCCACAAACCAAAATTGGTTCTGTGCAAGTTCTCAGAACATTTGTTGCGTTGTGTCAAATGGTATCATAACAACGGTCCAGTTGTGTTGACATTCAGATATGGTTCATATCGGGGAGCACAAAACATTCCCTTAATGTTGTAAGAATGCTGACAGAACACCTGGTCTTTAAAGGTACCCAGAACATTTCATTTGGTTATGGGAGTTATCTGGGATGTTGCAATAATATTCTTGTTGCACAGATCTGTAAGTCGCTCTGGATAAGAGCTTCTGCAAAATGACTCAAATGTAGCGGGACATGTTATGGAAAAATAGATTGTGTGATGTCAACACAATGTTCACCCCCTTCCATAGAGAGTAATTATGACAACTTCTGGAGGACGTCCTCCAACCTATCCGAGCTCTTGCAGAACTGACCACCCAATCCAAGGATCAGAGATTTAATCTAGTACTGAAAGCATATGCTACAGCGAGCTAGCA
>NC_060174.1:75714874-75864874 GCF_021184085.1 Oncorhynchus gorbuscha
GTTGAGGTGTATACTGTATGTGTGTGGTTGTCAGGGTTGAGGTGTATACTGTATGTGTGTGGTTGTCAGGGTTGAGGTGTATACTGTATGTGTGTGGTTGTCAGGGTTGAGGTGTATACTGTATGTGTGTGGTTGTCAGGGTTGAGGTGTATACTGTATGTGTGTGGTTGTCAGGGTTGAGGTGTATACTGTATGTGTGTGGTTGTCAGGGTTGATGTGTATATGTGTGTGGTTGTCAGGGTTGAGGTGTATATGTGTGTGATTGTCAGGGTTGAGGTGTATATGTGTGTGGTTGTCAGGGTTGAGGTGTATATGTGTGTGGTTGTTAGGGTTGAGGTGTATATGTGTGTGGTTGTTCGGGTTGAGGTGTATATGTGTGTGATTGTCAGGGTTGAGGTGAATATGTGTGTGGTTGTCAGGGTTGAGGTGTATATGTGTGTGGTTGTCAGGGTTGTGTATACTGTATGTGTGTGGTTGTCAGGGTTGAGGTGTATATGTGTGTGGTTGTCAGGGTTGATGTGTATATGTGTGTGGTTGTCAGGGTTGAGGTGTATACTGTATGTGTGTGGTTGTCAGGGTTGATGTGTATATGTGTGTGGTTGTCAGGGTTGATGTGTATATGTGTGTGGTTGTCAGGGTTGAGGTGTATACTGTATGTGTGTGGTTGTCAGGGTTGATGTGTATATGTGTGTGGTTGTCAGGGTTGAGGTGTATACTGTATGTGTGTGGTTGTCAGGGTTGAGGTGTATATGTGTGTGGTTGTCAGGGTTGAGGTGTATACTGTATGTGTGGTTGTCAGGGTTGATGTGTATATGTGTGTGGTTGTCAGGGTTGAGGTGTATACTGTATGTGTGTGGTTGTCAGGGTTGAGGTGTATATGTGTGTGGTTGTCAGGGTTGAGGTGTATACTGTATGTGTGTGGTTGTCAGGGTTGAGGTGTATACTGTATGTGTGTGGTTGTCAGGGTTGAGGTGTATACTGTAGTGTGTGGTTGTCAGGGTTGAGGTGTATACTGTATGTGTGTGGTTGTCAGGGTTGAGGTGTATACTGTATGTGTGTGGTTGTCAGGGTTGAGGTGTATACTGTATGTGTGTGGTTGTCAGGGTTGAGGTGTATACTGTATGTGTGTGGTTGTCAGGGTTGAGGTGTATACTGTATGTGTGTGGTTGTCAGGGTTGAGGTGTATACTGTATGTGTGTGGTTGTCAGGGTTGAGGTGTATACTGTATGTGTGTGGTTGTTAGGGTTGATGTGTATATGTGTGTGGTTGTCAGGGTTGAGGTGTATACTGTATGTGTGTGGTTGTCAGGGTTGAGGTGTATACTGTATGTGTGTGGTTGTCAGGGTTGAGGTGTATATGTGTGTGGTTGTCAGGGTTGATGTGTATATGTGTGTGGTTGTCAGGGTTGAGGTGTATACTGTATGTGTGTGGTTGTCAGGGTTGATGTGTATATGTGTGTGGTTGTCAGGGTTGATGTGTATATGTGTGTGGTTGTCAGGGTTGAGGTGTATACTGTATGTGTGTGGTTGTCAGGGTTGATGTGTATATGTGTGTGGTTGTCAGGGTTGAGGTGTATACTGTATGTGTGTGGTTGTCAGGGTTGAGGTGTATATGTGTGTGGTTGTCAGGGTTGAGGTGTATACTGTATGTGTGTGGTTGTCAGGGTTGAGGTGTATACTGTATGTGTGTGGTTGTCAGGGTTGAGGTGTATACTGTATGTGTGTGGTTGTCAGGGTTGAGGTGTATACTGTATGTGTGTGGTTGTCAGGGTTGAGGTGTATACTGTATGTGTGTGGTTGTCAGGGTTGAGGTGTATACTGTATGTGTGTGGTTGTCAGGGTTGAGGTGTATACTGTATGTGTGTGGTTGTCAGGGTTGAGGTGTATACTGTATGTGTGTGGTTGTCAGGGTTGAGGTGTATACTGTATGTGTGTGGTTGTCAGGGTTGAGGTGTATATGTGTGTGATTGTCAGGGTTGAGGTGTATATGTGTGTGGTTGTCAGGGTTGAGGTGTATATGTGTGTGGTTGTTAGGGTTGAGGTGTATATGTGTGTGGTTGTTCGGGTTGAGGTGTATATGTGTGTGATTGTCAGGGTTGAGGTGAATATGTGTGTGGTTGTCAGGGTTGAGGTGTATACTGTATGTGTGTGGTTGTCAGGGTTGAGGTGTATACTGTATGTGTGTGGTTGTCAGGGTTGAGGTGTATACTGTATGTGTGTGGTTGTTAGGGTTGATGTGTATATGTGTGTGGTTGTCAGGGTTGAGGTGTATACTGTATGTGTGTGGTTGTCAGGGTTGAGGTGTATACTGTATGTGTGTGGTTGTCAGGGTTGAGGTGTATATGTGTGTGGTTGTCAGGGTTGATGTGTATATGTGTGTGGTTGTCAGGGTTGAGGTGTATACTGTATGTGTGTGGTTGTCAGGGTTGATGTGTATATGTGTGTGGTTGTCAGGGTTGATGTGTATATGTGTGTGGTTGTCAGGGTTGAGGTGTATACTGTATGTGTGTGGTTGTCAGGGTTGAGGTGTATATGTGTGTGATTGTCAGGGTTGAGGTGTATATGTGTGTGGTTGTCAGGGTTGAGGTGTATATGTGTGTGGTTGTTAGGGTTGAGGTGTATATGTGTGTGGTTGTTCGGGTTGAGGTGTATACTGTATGTGTGTGGTTGTCAGGGTTGAGGTGTATACTGTATGTGTGTGGTTGTCAGGGTTGAGGTGTATACTGTATGTGTGTGGTTGTCAGGGTTGAGGTGTATACTGTATGTGTGTGGTTGTCAGGGTTGAGGTGTATACTGTATGTGTGTGGTTGTCAGGGTTGAGGTGTACACTGTATGTGTGTGGTTGTCAGGGTTGAGGTGTATACTGTATGTGTGTGGTTGTCAGGGTTGAGGTGTATACTGTATGTGTGTGGTTGTTAGGGTTGATGTGTATATGTGTGTGGTTGTCAGGGTTGAGGTGTATACTGTATGTGTGTGGTTGTCAGGGTTGAGGTGTATACTGTATGTGTGTGGTTGTCAGGGTTGAGGTGTATACTGTATGTGTGTGGTTGTCAGGGTTGAGGTGTATACTGTATGTGTGTGGTTGTCAGGGTTGAGGTGTATACTGTATGTGTGTGGTTGTCAGGGTTGAGGTGTATACTGTATGTGTGTGGTTGTCAGGGTTGAGGTGTATACTGTATGTGTGTGGTTGTCAGGGTTGAGGTGTATACTGTATGTGTGTGGTTGTCAGGGTTGAGGTGTATACTGTATGTGTGTGGTTGTCAGGGTTGAGGTGTATACTGTATGTGTGTGGTTGTTAGGGTTGATGTGTATATGTGTGTGGTTGTCAGGGTTGAGGTGTATACTGTATGTGTGTGGTTGTTAGGGTTGATGTGTATATGTGTGTGGTTGTCAGGGTTGAGGTGTATACTGTATGTGTGTGGTTGTCAGGGTTGAGGTGTATACTGTATGTGTGTGGTTGTCAGGGTTGAGGTGTATACTGTATGTGTGTGGTTGTCAGGGTTGAGGTGTATACTGTATGTGTGTGGTTGTCAGGGTTGAGGTGTATACTGTATGTGTGTGGTTGTCAGGGTTGAGGTGTATACTGTATGTGTGTGGTTGTCAGGGTTGAGGTGTATACTGTATGTGTGTGGTTGTCAGGGTTGAGGTGTATACTGTATGTGTGTGGTTGTCAGGGTTGAGGTGTATACTGTATGTGTGTGGTTGTCAGGGTTGAGGTGTATACTGTATGTGTGTGGTTGTTAGGGTTGATGTGTATATGTGTGTGTTGTCAGGGTTGAGGTGTATACTGTATGTGTGTGGTTGTCAGGGTTGAGGTGTATACTGTATGTGTGTGGTTGTCAGGGTTGAGGTGTATATGTGTGTGTTGTCAGGGTTGATGTGTATATGTGTGTGGTTGTCAGGGTTGAGGTGTATACTGTATGTGTGTGGTTGTCAGGGTTGATGTGTATATGTGTGTGGTTGTCAGGGTTGATGTGTATATGTGTGTGGTTGTCAGGGTTGAGGTGTATACTGTATGTGTGTGGTTGTCAGGGTTGATGTGTATATGTGTGTGGTTGTCAGGGTTGAGGTGTATACTGTATGTGTGTGGTTGTCAGGGTTGAGGTGTATATGTGTGTGGTTGTCAGGGTTGAGGTGTATACTGTATGTGTGTGGTTGTCAGGGTTGAGGTGTATACTGTATGTGTGTGGTTGTCAGGGTTGAGGTGTATACTGTATGTGTGTGGTTGTCAGGGTTGAGGTGTATACTGTATGTGTGTGGTTGTCAGGGTTGAGGTGTATACTGTATGTGTGTGGTTGTCAGGGTTGAGGTGTATACTGTATGTGTGTGGTTGTCAGGGTTGAGGTGTATACTGTATGTGTGTGGTTGTCAGGGTTGAGGTGTATACTGTATGTGTGTGGTTGTCAGGGTTGATGTGTATATGTGTGTGGTTGTCAGGGTTGAGGTGTATATGTGTGTGATTGTCAGGGTTGAGGTGTATATGTGTGTGGTTGTCAGGGTTGAGGTGTATATGTGTGTGGTTGTTAGGGTTGAGGTGTATGTGTGTGTGGTTGTTCGGGTTGAGGTGTATATGTGTGTGATTGTCAGGGTTGAGGTGAATATGTGTGTGGTTGTCAGGGTTGAGGTGTATATGTGTGTGGTTGTCAGGGTTGAGGTGTATACTGTATGTGTGTGGTTGTCAGGGTTGAGGTGTATATGTGTGTGGTTGTCAGGGTTGATGTGTATATGTGTGTGGTTGTCAGGGTTGAGGTGTATACTGTATGTGTGTGGTTGTCAGGGTTGATGTGTATATGTGTGTGGTTGTCAGGGTTGATGTGTATATGTGTGTGGTTGTCAGGGTTGAGGTGTATACTGTATGTGTGTGGTTGTCAGGGTTGATGTGTATATGTGTGTGGTTGTCAGGGTTGAGGTGTATACTGTATGTGTGTGGTTGTCAGGGTTGAGGTGTATATGTGTGTGGTTGTCAGGATTGAGGTGTATACTGTATGTGTGTGGTTGTCAGGGTTGAGGTGTATACTGTATGTGTGTGGTTGTCAGGGTTGAGGTGTATACTGTATGTGTGTGGTTGTCAGGGTTGAGGTGTATACTGTATGTGTGTGGTTGTCAGGGTTGAGGTGTATACTGTATGTGTGTGGTTGTCAGGGTTGAGGTGTATACTGTATGTGTGTGGTTGTCAGGGTTGAGGTGTATACTGTATGTGTGTGGTTGTCAGGGTTGAGGTGTATACTGTATGTGTGTGGTTGTCAGGGTTGAGGTGTATACTGTATGTGTGTGGTTGTCAGGGTTGAGGTGTATACTGTATGTGTGTGGTTGTTAGGGTTGATGTGTATATGTGTGTGGTTGTCAGGGTTGAGGTGTATACTGTATGTGTGTGGTTGTCAGGGTTGAGGTGTATACTGTATGTGTGTGGTTGTCAGGGTTGAGGTGTATATGTGTGTGGTTGTCAGGGTTGATGTGTATATGTGTGTGGTTGTCAGGGTTGAGGTGTATACTGTATGTGTGTGGTTGTCAGGGTTGATGTGTATATGTGTGTGGTTGTCAGGGTTGATGTGTATATGTGTGTGGTTGTCAGGGTTGAGGTGTATACTGTATGTGTGTGGTTGTCAGGGTTGATGTGTATATGTGTGTGGTTGTCAGGGTTGAGTGTATACTGTATGTGTGTGGTTGTCAGGGTTGAGGTGTATATGTGTGTGGTTGTCAGGGTTGAGGTGTATACTGTATGTGTGTGGTTGTCAGGGTTGAGGTGTATACTGTATGTGTGTGGTTGTCAGGGTTGAGGTGTATACTGTATGTGTGTGGTTGTCAGGGTTGAGGTGTATACTGTATGTGTGTGGTTGTCAGGGTTGAGGTGTATACTGTATGTGTGTGGTTGTCAGGGTTGAGGTGTATACTGAATGTGTGTGGTTGTCAGGGTTGAGGTGTATACTGTATGTGTGTGGTTGTCAGGGTTGAGGTGTATACTGTATGTGTGTGGTTGTCAGGGTTGAGGTGTATACTGTATGTGTGTGGTTGTCAGGGT
Source organism: Oncorhynchus gorbuscha (assembly GCF_021184085.1). Lineage (NCBI taxonomy): Eukaryota > Metazoa > Chordata > Actinopteri > Salmoniformes > Salmonidae > Oncorhynchus > Oncorhynchus gorbuscha. The sequence goes on from NC_060174.1 coordinate 75,720,893, forward strand.
TGAGGTGTATACTGTATGTGTGTGGTTGTTAGGGTTGATGTGTATATGTGTGTGGTTGTCAGGGTTGAGGTGTATACTGTATGTGTGTGGTTGTCAGGGTTGAGGTGTATACTGTATGTGTGTGGTTGTCAGGGTTGAGGTGTATATGTGTGTGGTTGTCAGGGTTGATGTGTATATGTGTGTGGTTGTCAGGGTTGAGGTGTATACTGTATGTGTGTGGTTGTCAGGGTTGATGTGTATATGTGTGTGGTTGTCAGGGTTGATGTGTATATGTGTGTGGTTGTCAGGGTTGAGGTGTATACTGTATGTGTGTGGTTGTCAGGGTTGATGTGTATATGTGTGTGGTTGTCAGGGTTGAGGTGTATACTGTATGTGTGTGGTTGTCAGGGTTGAGGTGTATATGTGTGTGGTTGTCAGGGTTGAGGTGTATACTGTATGTGTGTGGTTGTCAGGGTTGAGGTGTATACTGTATGTGTGTGGTTGTCAGGGTTGAGGTGTATACTGTATGTGTGTGGTTGTCAGGGTTGAGGTGTATACTGTATGTGTGTGGTTGTCAGGGTTGAGGTGTATACTGTATGTGTGTGGTTGTCAGGGTTGAGGTGTATACTGTATGTGTGTGGTTGTCAGGGTTGAGGTGTATACTGTATGTGTGTGGTTGTCAGGGTTGAGGTGTATACTGTATGTGTGTGGTTGTCAGGGTTGATGTGTATATGTGTGTGGTTGTCAGGGTTGAGGTGTATATGTGTGTGATTGTCAGGGTTGAGGTGTATATGTGTGTGGTTGTCAGGGTTGAGGTGTATATGTGTGTGGTTGTTAGGGTTGAGGTGTATATGTGTGTGGTTGTTCGGGTTGAGGTGTATATGTGTGTGATTGTCAGGGTTGAGGTGAATATGTGTGTGGTTGTCAGGGTTGAGGTGTATATGTGTGGTTGTCAGGGTTGAGGTGTATACTGTATGTGTGTGGTTGTCAGGGTTGAGGTGTATATGTGTGTGGTTGTCAGGGTTGATGTGTATATGTGTGTGGTTGTCAGGGTTGAGGTGTATACTGTATGTGTGTGGTTGTCAGGGTTGATGTGTATATGTGTGTGGTTGTCAGGGTTGATGTGTATATGTGTGTGGTTGTCAGGGTTGAGGTGTATACTGTATGTGTGTGGTTGTCAGGGTTGATGTGTATATGTGTGTGGTTGTCAGGGTTGAGGTGTATACTGTATGTGTGTGGTTGTCAGGGTTGAGGTGTATATGTGTGTGGTTGTCAGGGTTGAGGTGTATACTGTATGTGTGTGGTTGTCAGGGTTGAGGTGTATACTGTATGTGTGTGGTTGTCAGGGTTGAGGTGTATACTGTATGTGTGTGGTTGTCAGGGTTGAGGTGTATACTGTATGTGTGTGGTTGTCAGGGTTGAGGTGTATACTGTATGTGTGTGGTTGTCAGGGTTGAGGTGTATACTGTATGTGTGTGGTTGTCAGGGTTGAGGTGTATACTGTATGTGTGTGGTTGTCAGGGTTGAGGTGTATACTGTATGTGTGTGGTTGTCAGGGTTGAGGTGTATACTGTATGTGTGTGGTTGTCAGGGTTGAGGTGTATACTGTATGTGTGTGGTTGTTAGGGTTGATGTGTATATGTGTGTGGTTGTCAGGGTTGAGGTGTATACTGTATGTGTGGGTTGTCAGGGTTGAGGTGTATACTGTATGTGTGTGGTTGTCAGGGTTGAGGTGTATATGTGTGTGGTTGTCAGGGTTGATGTGTATATGTGTGTGGTTGTCAGGGTTGAGGTGTATACTGTATGTGTGTGGTTGTCAGGGTTGATGTGTATATGTGTGTGGTTGTCAGGGTTGATGTGTATATGTGTGTGGTTGTCAGGGTTGAGGTGTATACTGTATGTGTGTGGTTGTCAGGGTTGATGTGTATATGTGTGTGGTTGTCAGGGTTGAGGTGTATACTGTATGTGTGTGGTTGTCAGGGTTGAGGTGTATATGTGTGTGGTTGTCAGGGTTGAGGTGTATACTGTATGTGTGTGGTTGTCAGGGTTGAGGTGTATACTGTATGTGTGTGGTTGTCAGGGTTGAGGTGTATACTGTATGTGTGTGGTTGTCAGGGTTGAGGTGTATACTGTATGTGTGTGGTTGTCAGGGTTGAGGTGTATACTGTATGTGTGTGTTGTCAGGGTTGAGGTGTATACTGTATGTGTGTGGTTGTCAGGGTTGAGGTGTATACTGTATGTGTGTGGTTGTCAGGGTTGAGGTGTATACTGTATGTGTGTGGTTGTCAGGGTTGAGGTGTATACTGTATGTGTGTGGTTGTCAGGGTTGAGGTGTATACTGTATGTGTGTGGTTGTTAGGGTTGAGGTGTATACTGTATGTGTGTGGTTGTCAGGGTTGAGGTGTATACTGTATGTGTGTGGTTGTTAGGGTTGAGGTGTATACTGTATGTGTGTGGTTGTTAGGGTTGAGGTGTATACTGTATGTGTGTGGTTGTCAGGGTTGAGGTGTATACTGTATGTGTGTGGTTGTTAGGGTTGAGGTGTATACTGTATGTGTGTGGTTGTCAGGGTTGAGGTGTATACTGTATGTGTGTGGTTGTCAGGGTTGAGGTGTATACTGTATGTGTGTGGTTGTCAGGGTTGAGGTGTATACTGTATGTGTGTGGTTGTCAGGGTTGAGGTGTATACTGTATGTGTGTGGTTGTCAGGGTTGAGGTGTATACTGTATGTGTGTGGTTGTCAGGGTTGAGGTGTATACTGTATGTGTGTGGTTGTCAGGGTTGATGTGTATATGTGTGTGGTTGTCAGGGTTGAGGTGTATATGTGTGTGATTGTCAGGGTTGAGGTGTATATGTGTGTGGTTGTCAGGGTTGAGGTGTATATGTGTGTGGTTGTTAGGGTTGAGGTGTATATGTGTGTGGTTGTTCGGGTTGAGGTGTATATATGTGTGATTGTCAGGGTTGAGGTGAATATGTGTGTGGTTGTCAGGGTTGAGGTGTATATGTGTGTGGTTGTCAGGGTTGAGGTGTATACTGTATGTGTGTGGTTGTCAGGGTTGAGGTGTATATGTGTGTGGTTGTCAGGGTTGATGTGTATATGTGTGTGGTTGTCAGGGTTGAGGTGTATACTGTATGTGTGTGGTTGTCAGGGTTGATGTGTATATGTGTGTGGTTGTCAGGGTTGATGTGTATATGTGTGTGGTTGTCAGGGTTGAGGTGTATACTGTATGTGTGTGGTTGTCAGGGTTGATGTGTATATGTGTGTGGTTGTCAGGGTTGAGGTGTATACTGTATGTGTGTGGTTGTCAGGGTTGAGGTGTATATGTGTGTGTTGTCAGGGTTGAGGTGTATACTGTATGTGTGTGGTTGTCAGGGTTGAGGTGTATACTGTATGTGTGTGTTGTCAGGGTTGAGGTGTATACTGTATGTGTGTGGTTGTCAGGGTTGAGGTGTATACTGTATGTGTGTGGTTGTCAGGGTTGAGGTGTATACTGTATGTGTGTGGTTGTCACTGTATGTGTGTGTGTGGTTGTCAGGGTTGAGGTGTATACTGTATGTGTGTGGTTGTCAGGGTTGAGGTGTATACTGTATGTGTGTGGTTGTCAGGGTTGAGGTGTATACTGTCAGGGTTGAGGTGTATACTGTATGTGTGTGGTTGTCAGGGTTGAGGTGTATACTGTATGTGTGTGGTTGTTAGGGTTGATGTGTATATGTGTGTGGTTGTCAGGGTTGAGGTGTATACTGTATGTGTGTGGTTGTCAGGGTTGAGGTGTATACTGTATGTGTGTGGTTGTCAGGGTTGAGGTGTATATGTGTGTGGTTGTCAGGGTTGAGGTGTATACTGTATGTGTGTGGTTGTCAGGGTTGATGTGTATATGTGTGTGTGGTTGTCAGGGTTGATGTGTATATGTGTGTGGTTGTCAGGGTTGAGGTGTATACTGTATGTGTGTGTTGTCAGGGTTGATGTGTATATGTGTGTGGTTGTCAGGGTTGAGGTGTATACTGTATGTGTGTGGTTGTCAGGGTTGAGGTGTATATGTGTGTGTTGTCAGGTTGTCTGTAGGTGTGGTTGTCAGGGTGTGTATACTGTATGTGTGGGTTGGTTGTGTGGTTGTCAGGGTTGAGGTGTATATATGTGTGTGGTTGTCAGGGTTGAGGTGTATACTGTATGTGTGTGGTTGTCAGGGTTGAGGTGTATACTGTATGTGTGTGGTTGTCAGGGTTGAGGTGTATACTGTATGTGTGTGGTTGTCAGGGTTGAGGTGTATACTGTATGTGTGTGGTTGTCAGGGTTGAGGTGTATACTGTATGTGTGTGGTTGTTAGGGTTGAGGTGTATACTGTATGTGTGTGGTTGTCAGGGTTGAGGTGTATACTGTATGTGTGTGGTTGTCAGTTAGGGTTGATGGTGTATACTGTATGTGTGTGGTTGTTAGGGTTGAGGTGTATACTGTATGTGTGTGGTTGTCAGGGTTGAGGTGTATACTGTATGTGTGTGGTTGTTAGGGTTGAGGTGTATACTGTATGTGTGTGGTTGTCAGGGTTGAGGTGTATACTGTATGTGTGTGGTTGTTAGGGTTAGGAGGTGAGACAAAAGTATACTGTTGCAGTTAAATAGTTGGTGGATATGCAGCTGGTCTATGAGACATACACACCACAAACACAAACACACACACAAACACACACACACACACACCTCCCTTCCACACAGATTGAATGAACAGCCAAAAGAAACCATGAGCACCTGTGGAACCCCGCCCCACACTTCTCCCTCCCTCTCTCCCCTACCTCCCCTTATCGTGGATCCGAGCGCTGCAACCCAGGTTGCCAGGCATCGACCACACAGTTGCCAAGGAGGCATTGTGCATTATTAATGGAGTGTGCTCTGTTCTCCCATGGAGACGAACCACCCAACCTGTGCCAGGTCTGGTCCACGGACCATGACCCTTCATTAGAAACATTATATCTATGGTCTTTACTCATCACATAATTCATTATATTATCCGATATGTGTTTTCACTCGAAGGTAGAAGATCTAAAACCAGATTACCCTAACCTCCCATCCTAACTTTAATAACCATTATATGATTTAATGATCTGGCGCTGAATCACAGGTAAAGGTATTTTCCTGTACAACATTGCATGTTTTCCTGTTTCCCCAGCTACCTGGAGGACAGGTGTTAACCAGCCGGCATCACTCACCTGTTGTGCCCCTGGCGTCTCCGCCCTCTACGTCTGTGTGACGCAGCTGTTCCCTCAGTCAGTCAGTCAGTCAGTCAGTCAGTCAGTCAGTCAGTCAGTCAGTCAGTCAGTCAGTCAGTCAGTCAGTCAGTCAGTCAGTCAGTCAGTCAGTCAGTCCACCTGACTGACTCCCTGTCCCCCTGTCTCTCTGTACTTTCACCATCTCTGGATCCCCCATAGGGTTGAAAAGGTCTGACGGCCTCCAGGACAAGCACGGTATAGAGACAGACGGGCCTTCTTGGAAGTAATATCCATAACCAGGTCTGCCAGCTCTAGTACTAACAACAAGAATTCTAGCTGCATCCATAGCCAACGCAGTAAAAGGACCCTAGGCCCAGCTTAGCTACACCAAGCCTAGCCATGCCTAGTCTAGCCGCAGAGCGAGTGGGCACCTCTGCTTTGAAAGGCAAGCAGGAGAGTGTGTGAGGGAGAGAGGAGGGAGGCTGGAAGTTTATAGGTTCTCCTTCCCTGAACCAGGGGACTGGCTGGCTGAATAAATAATACAACAGATATTCCTCTGATGAAGTCTCGCCGCGCCAGTCATCATTATTTCATTGTTGCTGTAATGAGAGCAGAGCACCATCACTCCTCGGCACCCCGGGCCACTCTGCCTGCCAGGTAGGGGTAGAGTAGAGAGCTGCACCAGGCCGCCCTACAGGCACATACGGCCTTCATAGACAGACAAACCCCTCGTAGAGCACTTTGACAGGGACATATATCTAATAACACAGAGTACTGGTCCAGGACGGAGATGACAGAGTCTCCTAGTGTATCACAGCTGATGAGTCAGACAGTGCAGGTCTGACTCAGAGCCACGTTGGTGTGAAACTCTGAGGTGTACGGAAGGTCACAAGACCCCCAAGTACAGCAGCTTCAGACAACCATAAATATGTCACAACACTCTCATGACTGTGTGATGAATTGACTCTTCTCACCCGTCTCTTTCCCTTTTGGGGTGGGGGGATGTCGATCGGGTGGTGACAGGATGTGTATTCTCACTCAGATCCCAGGGGGGTGCTGTACCTTTGGGCTCTATCAAAGGAGGGTGACAGAGGGGGTCCCATAAGCCCCTGTCAGACGGGACTGGGTGCACACTGCCGCCCAAGCGCTGTGGAGCAAGCCGAGCTCCGTTCTTTAATCCTGTTAGGACTGTGGAAGGGTGCGGTGACACACAAAGACAGCCCATCCCACACCAGCTGGGGTACTCTGTGTGTACCCCCATACACACAGCTAGATGCAAACACACACACCGCTCCAGCCTCCCCTCCGGGCTCCTGAAACCTAGTGACTGGAACAGGGTTAAGTCCAGAGGACGACAAATATAGTGAGCCCCAACTCCCTGGAACCCTTCAGAAAGAGAGTCAGACACACAGAGAGAGAGAGAGAGAGAGAGAGAGAGAGAGAGAGAGAGAGAGAGAGAGAGAGAGAGAGAGAGAGAGAGAGAGAGAGAGAGAGAGAGAGAGAGAGAGAGAGAGAGAGAGATTACCAAAACACTATCTGTTGACTCCTTCATTCTCTCACTTATTAACCACATCATTAGTGTTCAAACAGTCCTAATACACACACACACACACACACACACACACACACACACACACACACACACACACACACACACACACACACACACACACACACACACACACACACACACACACACACACACACACACACACACACACACACACACACACACACACACACACACACACACACACACACACGTTCACCGATAATCAACACAGCAGGTATTTGATGAAGCAGGCTGCTGGTTCAGACAACAAGAACATAACAAAAGAAGCAAGTGGAGCGATGTGTGTGTGTGTGAGTGTTTGTGTCATTGTGTGTGTGTGTGTGTGAGTGTTTGTGTCATTGTGTGTGTGTGTGTGTGAGTGTTTGTGTCATTGTGTGTGTGTGAGTGTTTGTGTCATTGTGTGTGTGTGTGTGTGTGTGTTTGTGTCATTGTGTGTGTGTGTGCGTGAGTGTTTGTGTCATTGTGTGTGTGCGTGCCTATGTGAGCAGTGGGGTGTCTGAGTTGCAGTATTACTGAGACTGAGAGACAGTAGTCAGCAAGCCCTCTCACCCCTCCTCAATAATGACAGTGATCATCTCACAGTGAGGAGAATTGTTCTGTCCCCCCCCTCAGCCCAACAACAGATTTGAGATCAAGACCAATAGTATTTCACTAAATAAAGAAGAAGAATCAAGCAAGACAAACACATGTGGATTTGTTTCATCGCTTTTCACTCTTTTTTCCTCTTGCGTGTGTGTTATGGAGTTGGGTTTTCAATGATGTAAATGTCATCCGACACATCTGTTTCACCATGGTGTCTCATTGTTGTCTTGTTTCCTCACTGTGGGAAGCAGAGCTAAAATAAAGCCACTGTTCTGTTCTCCACATCTTTGAGAGAAGACACCAGAGTAGATAGAGGCTCTGTCTCTCTGTTCTGTTCTCCATATCTTTGAGAGAAGACACCAGAGTAGATAGAGGCTCTGTCTCTCTGTTCTGTTCTCCACATCTTTGAGAGAAGACACCAGAGTAGATAGAGGCTCTGTCTCTCTGTTCTGTTCTCCATATCTTTGAGAGAAGACACCAGAGTAGATAGAGGCTCTGTCTCTCTGTTCTGTTCTCCATATCTTTGAGAGAAGACACCAGAGTAGATAGAGGCTCTGTCTCTCTGTTCTGTTCTCCATATCTTTGAGAGAAGACACCAGAGTAGATAGAGGCTCTGTCTCTCTGTTCTGTTCTCCACATCTTTGAGAGAAGACACCAGAGTAGATAGAGGCTCTGTCTCTCTGTTCTGTTCTCCACATCTTTGAGAGAAGACACCAGAGTAGATAGAGGCTCTGTCTCTCTGTTCTGTTCTCCACATCTTTGAGAGAAGACACCAGAGTAGATAGAGGCTCTGTCTCTCTGTTCTGTTCTCCACATCTTTGAGAGAAGACACCAGAGTAGATAGAGGCTCTGTCTCTCTGTTCTGTTCTCCATATCTTTGAGAGAAGACACCAGAGTAGATAGAGGCTCTGTCTCTCTGTTCTGTTCTCCATATCTTTGAGAGAAGACACCAGAGTAGATAGAGGCTCTGTCTCTCTGTTCTGTTCTCCACATCTTTGAGAGAAGACACCAGAGTAGATAGAGGCTCTGTCTCTCTGTTCTGTTCTCCCACATCTTTGAGAGAAGACACCAGAGTAGATAGAGGCTCTGTCTCTCTGTTCTGTTCTCCACATCTTTGAGAGAAGACACCAGAGTAGATAGAGGCTCTGTCTCTCTGTTCTGTTCTCCACATCTTTGAGAGAAGACACCAGAGTAGATAGAGGCTCTGTCTCTCTGTTCTGTTCTCCACATCTTTGAGAGAAGACACCAGAGTAGATAGAGGCTCTGTCTCTCTGTTCTGTTCTCCACATCTTTGAGAGAAGACACCAGAGTAGATAGAGGCTCTGTCTCTCTGTTCTGTTCTCCACATCTTTGAGAGAAGACACCAGAGTAGATAGAGGCTCTGTCTCTCTGTTTTGTTCTCCAAATCTTTGGATGGTGTATAACGTGTATCCTGTACATAGACTAATACAATTTGAAACTCTCCTCCACCCGTCCCCTCCCAGGTCTGTGGCTTTGGCGATCCAGGTCTGGGGACATGGGTCTGTTCTCAGCACGGCACAGCAGTGGCCCCTTGCCTCCACACTCTGGAACAAGTAAACAGGCCTGTTCTTTATAGCTTTTACACGTCAATCCTCCAGCACATTCTCTTCATGTCCAAGTGCTGTAGGGCTGACATGCATCATTAATGAGCACTCAGTTAATCTGGTGATCCATACCAGAATCCTCTCTTGCTCTCTTGGTCTCTCTCTCAATTAGCTAGCTGGGCCATGGCAGATAGACCTGGGACAGAGAGGAACAATGTGGAGGAGAGGAAGATGAGAGAGAGAGAGGGTGAAGAGAGAAAACATTTACAAAGAAAGAGATAGAGCTGGAATTGCAAACGTATTGATGGAGCAGGGGACCAACTTTTAAAGTGGTCCGAATGAACTTTCTAGAGGATGTATGTTTTATTGTGATGTATGGAGACTTTAGGCTACTGTAGATGACATCAGCTAATACAACAGTGCTGTGATTGGGTCCCACTGGAGTCAAAGCCTCACATACCATCACAAATGTCTAACTGATTCAGTGGATTAAACTTTGCGCTGTACTGTAACAATAGGGCATCAATTGACACCCCTTTCCTCTTGTGTTAGATAGGTGGGTTAATGGAGAGGACAGTAGACCTGTCCCTGAATCTCTCCTGTGTTCCCCAGCGCTTTAAAACGTCCTGCTTCACTAAAACACCGCCAATACTGTAACTGCATGTACATCCTGTCCAGGTCGCCTTACAGATCTGACCTCATGCATATTTTAGTGCTCTTCGCCCCCAAACCTGTCCTGTAATGACGTTTCCCTGTGAACCATTCTGTTCCAGTGTACTTCCTTGTCCCATGTTAGGGCAGAGGTGCTTAAGACCACCACATCCTCTCTCTATGCCTCTTTCTGTCACCCCCCCCCCTCATCTCTGACATGCCTGTCCCTTGGGACCTGGGGGGGGATGCTGCCCACTGCCCCACTTTGGCACCTGCGGAGCCAGGTCAAGTACACAGGAACCCTCCATCTCCCTCTGCTCTGGGAGAGAGGAATAGCCCCCTTCCAGCTTTGTATCTATAATTTGTGCTGTCAGTCAATGAAATATTTACCAAGAACCCTAAAGGCAATTACATTAAAGAGTGTGGTTAGACACCCCCTTCCCCTCAGCAGCCCCCTCCACGTGAACCTGCCGATTTGGTGAATGGTTACAATCTACAACCTTACTTTTTATACACCATCAATAATTCAACCTGCTTTAAAAAAAGGGGGAAATGGGAGGAAAGAGACAGGGGATTAAGGGGAAGTGAGGTGTGTGTGTGTGTGTGTGTGTGTGTGTGTGTGTGTGTGTGTGTGTGTGTGTGTGTGTGTGTGCGTGCGTGCGTGCGTGCGTGCGTGTGTGTGTGTGTGTGTGTGTGTGTGTGTGTGTGTGTGTGTGTGTGCGCGTGCGTGCGTGTGTGCGTGTGTGTGTGTGTGTGTGTGTGTGTGTGTGTGTGTGTGTGTGTGTGTGTGCTCTTTGAATTTGTCCATTTGCTTACCGTAGCAGTAATGTGGTCTTGTGGCAATGTCTTTACTCTATTGTTGAGAGGTGGACTGTATAACCCCTCTCTGCCCCCCAGAGCAGTGTGATTCCCTCCCCTCCCTCCCCTCCCTCCCCCTTTCTAATGACATACTGTAATGTAACCACACAAACACACATTCATGGAATGGTGAGTGCAAAAATACTGTAGTTGTCATATTTCAGAATGTTTAGTGCTTTAAAATAAACAAACAATGAAAATGGAAGAACATAAACTGTTATTGTAGTGTTTATGCTATGAGAAAGCCATGAGGGAGGGAGGGAGGGAGGGAGGGAGGGAGGGTGGGAGGGAGGGAGGGAGGGAGGGAGGGAGGGAGGGAGGGAGGGAGGGAGGGAGAAAGAAAGAAAGAAAGAAAGAAAGAAAGAAAGAAAGAAAGAAAGAAAGAAAGAAAGAAAGAAAGAAGAGAAAGAAAGAAAGAAGTAGATTCAGGACCAGAAATAGGGAAAAACCAGAAGGGTGGGACAGAATGGACAGAGAGACAGTGAGCTGGCAGAAGAGTAAGAGCCCATTAAGAAACACTTTGGTATTTCAAGCAGATGCCAGAGCAGTATGATTCAGGACCAGAGCAGTGTGACTCGAGGACCAGAGCAGTGTGACTCGGGACCAGAGCAGTATGATTCAGGACCAGAGCAGTGTGACTCGGGACCAGAGCAGTGTGATTCAGGACCAGAGCAGTGTGACTCGGGACCAGAGCAGTAAGATTCAGGACCAGAGCAGTGTGACTCGGGACCAGAGCAGTGTGATTCAGGACCAGAGCAGTGTGACTCGGGACCAGAGCAGTATGATTCAGGACCAGAGCAGTGTGATTCAGGACCAGAGCAGTGTGACTCGGGACCAGAGCAGTGTGATTCAGGACCAGAACCGTGGGACTCGGGACCAGAGCAGTATGATTCAGGACCAGAGCAGTGTGACTCGGGACCAGAGCAGTATGATTCAGGACCAGAGCAGTGTGACTCGGGACCAGAGCAGAGTGATTCAGGACCAGAACCGTGGGACTCGGGACCAGAGCAGTGTGATTCGGGACCAGAGCAGTGTGACTGTGACTCGGGACAGAGCAGTGTGATTCGGGACCAGAGCAGTGTGACTCGGGACCAGAGCAGTGTGACTCGGGACCAGAGCAGTGTGATTCGGGACCAGAGCAGTGTGACTCGGGACCAGAGCAGTGTGATTCAGGACCAGAGCAGTGTGACTCGGGACCAGAGCAGTGTGATTCAGGACCAGAGCAGTGTGACTCGGGACCAGAGCAGTGTGATTCGGGACCAGAGCAGTGTGACTCGGGACCAGAGCAGTGTGACTCGGGACCAGAGCAGTATGATTCAGGACCAGAGCAGTGTGACTCGGGACCAGAGCAGTGTGATTCAGGACCAGAGCAGTGTGACTCGGGACCAGAGCAGTAAGATTCAGGACCAGAGCAGTGTGACTCGGGACCAGAGCAGTGTGATTCAGGACCAGAGCAGTGTGACTCGGGACCAGAGCAGTAAGATTCAGGACCAGAGCAGTGTGACTCGGGACCAGAGCAGTGTGATTCAGGACCAGAGCAGTGTGACTCAGTGGACCAGAGCAGTATGATTCAGGACCAGAGCAGTGTGATTCAGGACCAGAGCAGTGTGACTCGGGACCAGAGCAGTGTGATTCAGGACCAGAACCGTGGGACTCGGGACCAGAGCAGTATGATTCAGGACCAGAGCAGTGTGACTCGGGACCAGAGCAGTATGATTCAGGACCAGAGCAGTGTGACTCGGGACCAGAGCAGAGTGATTCAGGACCAGAACCGTGGGACTCGGGACCAGAGCAGTGTGATTCGGGACCAGAGCAGTGTGACTCGGGACCAGAGCAGTGTGACTCGGGACCAGAGCAGTGTGATTCGGGACCAGAGCAGTGTGACTCGGGACCAGAGCAGTGTGATTCAGGACCAGAGCAGTGTGACTCGGGACCAGAGCAGTGTGATTCAGGACCAGAGCAGTGTGACTCGGGACCAGAGCAGTGTGATTCGGGACCAGAGCAGTGTGACTCGGGACCAGAGCAGTGTGACTCGGGACCAGAGCAGTATGATTCAGGACCAGAGCAGTGTGACTCGGGACCAGAGCAGTGTGATTCAGGACCAGAGCAGTGTGACTCGGGACCAGAGCAGTAAGATTCAGGACCAGAGCAGTGTGACTCGGGACCAGAGCAGTGTGATTCAGGACCAGAGCAGTGTGACTCGGGACCAGAGCAGTATGATTCAGGACCAGAGCAGTGTGATTCAGGACCAGAGCAGTGTGACTCGGGACCAGAGCAGCGTGATTCAGGCCAGGAACCGTGGGACTCGGGACGAGAGCAGTATGATTCAGGACCAGAGCAGTGTGACTCGGGACCAGAGCAGTATGATTCAGGACCAGAGCAGTGTGACTCGGGACCAGAGCAGTGTGATTCAGGACCAGAACCGTGGGACTCGGGACCAGAGCAGTGTGATTCGGGACCAGAGCAGTGTGACTCGGGACCAGAGCAGTGTGACTCGGGACCAGAGCAGTGTGACTCGGGACCAGAGCAGTGTGATTCGGGACCAGAGCAGTGTGACTCGGGACCAGAGCAGTGTGATTCAGGACCAGAGCAGTGTGACTCGGGACCAGAGCAGTGTGATTCAGGACCAGAGCAGTGTGACTCGGGACCAGAGCAGTGTGATTCGGGACCAGAGCAGTGTGACAGTGTGACGGGACCAGAGCAGTGTGACTCCAGGGACCAGAGCAGTATGATTCAGGACCAGAGCAGTGTGACATGGGACCAGAGCAGTGTGATTCAGGACCAGAGCAGTGTGATTCAGGACCAGAACCGTGGGACTCGGGACCAGAGCAGTATGATTCAGGACCAGAGCAGTGTGACTCGGGACCAGAGCAGTATGATTCAGGACCAGAGCAGTGTGACTGGACCAGAGCAGTGTGATCAGGACCAGAGCAGTGTGATTCAGGACCAGAACCGTGGGACTCGGGACCAGAGCAGTGTGATTCGGGACCAGAGCAGCAGTGTGACTCGGGACCAGAGCAGTGTGACTCAGGACCAGAGCAGTGTGACTCCAGAACAGTATGGACCAGAGCAGTGTGATTCGGGACCAGAGCAGTGTGACTCGGGACCAGAGCAGTGTGATTCGGGACCAGAGCAGTGTGACTCGGGACCAGAGCAGTGTGACTCGGGACCAGAGCAGTATGATTCAGGACCAGAGCAGTGTGACTCGGGACCAGAGCAGTGTGATTCAGGACCAGAGCAGTGTGACTCGGGACCAGAGCAGTGTGATTCGGGACCAGAGCAGTATGATTCAGGACCAGAGCAGTGTGATTCGGGACCAGAGCAGTGTGATTCAGGACCAGAGCAGTGTGATTCGGGACCAGAGCAGTATGATTCAGGACCAGAGCAGTGTGACTCGGGACCAGAGCAGTATGATTCAGGACCAGAGCAGTATGATTCAGGACCAGAGCAGTGTGATTCAGGACCAGAGCAGTGTGACTCGGGACCAGAGCAGTATGATTCAGGACCAGAGCAGTGTGACTCGGGACCAGAGCAGTGTGATTCAGGACCAGAACCGTGGGACTCGGGACCAGAGCAGTGTGATTCGGGACCAGAGCAGTGTGACTCGGGACCAGAGCAGTGTGACTCGGGACCAGAGCAGTGTGACTCGGGACCAGAGCAGTGTGACTCGGGACCAGAGCAGTGTGATTCGGGACCAGAGCAGTGTGACTCGGGACCAGAGCAGTGTGACTCGGGACCAGAGCAGTATGATTCAGGACCAGAGCAGTGTGACTCGGGACCAGAGCAGTGTGATTCAGGACCAGAGCAGTGTGACTCGGGACCAGAGCAGTGTGATTCGGGACCAGAGCAGTATGATTCAGGACCAGAGCAGTGTGATTCGGGACCAGAGCAGTGTGATTCAGGACCAGAGCAGTGTGATTCAGGACCAGAGCAGTATGATTCAGGACCAGAGCAGTGTGATTCAGGACCAGAGCAGTATGATTCAGGACCAGAGCAGTGTGACTCGGGACCAGAGCAGTATGATTCAGGACCAGAGCAGTGTGACTCGGGACCAGAGCAGTGTGATTCAGGACCAGAGCAGTGTGACTCGGGACCAGAGCAGTGTGATTCAGGACCAGAGCAGTGTGACTCGGGACCAGAGCAGTGTGATTCAGGACCAGAGCAGTGTGACTCGGGACCAGAGCAGTGACTCGACCAGAGCAGAGTGATTCAGGGACCAGAGCAGTATGATTCAGGACCAGAGCAGTGTGACTCGGGACCAGAGCAGTGTGACTCGGGACCAGAGCAGTGTGACTCGGGACCAGAGCAGTGTGATTCGGGACCAGAGCAGTGTGACTCGGGACCAGAGCAGTGTGATTCAGGACCAGAGCAGTGTGACTCGGGACCAGAGCAGTGTGATTCAGGACCAGAGCAGTGTGACTCGGGACCAGAGCAGTGTGATTCGGGACCAGAGCAGTGTGACTCGGGACCAGAGCAGTGTGACTCGGGACCAGAGCAGTATGATTCAGGACCAGAGCAGTGTGACATGGGACCAGAGCAGTGTGATTCAGGACCAGAGCAGTGTGATTCAGGACCAGAACCGTGGGACTCGGGACCAGAGCAGTATGATTCAGGACCAGAGCAGTGTGACTCGGGACCAGAGCAGTATGATTCAGGACCAGAGCAGTGTGACTCGGGACCAGAGCAGTGTGATTCAGGACCAGAACCGTGGGACTCGGGACCAGAGCAGTGTGATTCGGGACCAGAGCAGTGTGACTCGGGACCAGAGCAGTGTGACTCGGGACCAGAGCAGTGTGACTCGGGACCAGAGCAGTGTGATTCGGGACCAGAGCAGTGTGACTCGGGACCAGAGCAGTGTGATTCGGGACCAGAGCAGTGTGACTCGGGACCAGAGCAGTGTGACTCGGGACCAGAGCAGTATGATTCAGGACCAGAGCAGTGTGACTCGGGACCAGAGCAGTGTGATTCAGGACCAGAGCAGTGTGATTCAGGACCAGAGCAGTGTGATTCAGGACCAGAGCAGTGTGATTCAGGACCAGAGCAGTATGATTCAGGACCAGAGCAGTGTGACTCGGGACCAGAGCAGTATGATTCAGGACCAGAGCAGTATGATTCAGGACCAGAGCAGTGTGATTCAGGACCAGAG
Source organism: Oncorhynchus gorbuscha (assembly GCF_021184085.1). Classification (NCBI taxonomy): domain Eukaryota; kingdom Metazoa; phylum Chordata; class Actinopteri; order Salmoniformes; family Salmonidae; genus Oncorhynchus; species Oncorhynchus gorbuscha. The sequence continues at coordinate 75,736,448 of NC_060174.1, forward strand.
CAGTGTGACTCGGGACCAGAGCAGTATGATTCAGGACCAGAGCAGTATGATTCAGGACCAGAGCAGTGTGATTCAGGACCAGAGCAGTGTGATTCAGGACCAGAGAAGTATGATTCAGGACCAGAGCAGTGTGATTCAGGACCAGGGCAGTATGATTCAGGACCAGAGCAGTGTGATTCAGGACCAGAGCAGTATGATTCAGGACCAGAGCAGTGTGATTCAGGACCAGAGCAGTATGATTCAGGACCAGAGCAGTGTGATTCAGGACCAGAGCAGTATGATTCAGGACCAGAGCAGTGTGATTCAGGACCAGAGCAGTATGATTCAGGACCAGAGCAGTGTGATTCAGGACCAGAGCAGTATGATTCAGGACCAGAGCAGTGTGATTCGGGACCAGAGTAGTGTGACTCGGGTGTTAGCAGAATTATTTACACAGTCATAATTTACAGCTGAGAGCAAGAGATCAGGATCATGACGTAAATGTGCTTGTGTATTTTTTACTTCTGCCTGCCTGCCTCTCTGCTCCATTCTGCCAATCCAAGTGTCTATTTATGTCTGTGTGTGTTTCTCTGCCTTTTAAGTCATTCTCTTTGTTTGTCCATCAGTCTATCCCTCTCTCCCTGTCCGTCTGTCTGCTCCTCTACAGCTGGGCGGTCCACAGCCAACAGCCTAGCCTGTCTGTCTGTCCCAGAGGAAAGCCTCTCCCAGTGGAGGTGATGTATATTTGATGAGCGGGTGCCGCAGTCCTGCCGGAGAGGAGAGACATTTGCTGTGGGACAATGGCTGCAGCCTGAGCCTGCTGCACCCCGACCGACACCATCACCACACTCAGGTTTCTGTTTCTGACTCACAATCACATAGACTCCCTGTCCTATTATGGGGCCTACGCTCTGACAAGGCTGGGGTTTCACAGTTCTCTCTGTGTCTCCCTGACACGCACATGCAGGTCTGGGGTTTCAGATCCCCAATTAGAGCGATGGACGAAGCACAAACAAGTAGATTTTTTAAATAATACAGTAAGACTTCTTGTTGCACTTTTTCTTTCTGGTGCCTGGTGCTTGTTTCAATGGACACCAAATAAATGACCAGGTCATTGCTACTGTACATAACTATTGTTTCAGCATGTCATTTCTATGACAAACACCAGGTAAACAGCACATGGTAAGCATAACAAGAAATGTATATAGAATCTCTCTATAAAAGTTCACTATTTGGTTTTCCTGAGGTTGTCTCATTATAGACATGATGTGTATAGGAGCAAATGTCAGGAGGAAAGCCCTAGTTCTGTAAATGGGGTCCCTATGAGAGCCCTACACCACCAGGGGAAGGGAGAGACAAGTGCAGGGTGGGGGAACCATGCCTAGACTGGGGGTCTATCTCCATCACCTTAGCCTTCTGGATATAAGCTGTGATTGACAGGTCTTGCTCCTTTGACCTGAGGTTCAACAGTAAAAATGTCATCATCCTCTCTGTGCTTCATATCCATTCTGACCTGTTTATTCTTTAATTGGGGATCCATACTGTGGTTCGAGCCACAAAGTAAATGAGCAATGATTAATTGATGTATTAATTGCTAGGAAAGCAAGGGAAAGGTGTCAGGGAGGATTATTGTTTGTGGTCGTCCATCTATTATTGATTTAAAACAGGAGCCTCTCTGAATCCACTGTTCACTGGAGTTATTTCACTGGTATGATATTGGTATTTAATTTCACTTAGGATATTACAAATTACTTTTCTTCACCTCATGCCATTTTAACTAAAATGCAGGGACTAAAATTACTTTTTTCATTCGAGCTTTGAATGCTCATTTGAAATTTAAAAATCTTATGATGAGGTTATTACAGAAATTGGGACATAGAATAAAATCCATCCTATCCATCAGAAATCACATCAACCTGCGCAACGCGTGGTGGGCGTGTTGTCCGTATGACAACCAGCCAATAACATTGCACCTGTCAAAATCCAGACTTCAAACGCATTGCATTGGAGTGGGTGGTGGTTTTGCCCTCAAGAGGTGTGGCTACACACACATTTCCCAGTAACATTTGGAGACAATAGGGAAAGGAGGGGGCGATTACCCATCTTTGAGGCGGGGCCAGTAAGACGTTATTTAATAGGTGGCTGCTAGGTATCCATACTACATACAGACATTTACAGCCAAAAGCAGAGGAGTCTGACTGGATAGAGAGAGATCTACAGGGGAGAAGACAGGAGGTTTAAACCTGTCATCATTACCATCACTACCATCACCTCAACCAACCGACCGACCATTCTATCAATTTGTTTAATCCTGAGAAGATTCTAGTGACAACGGGCCAACACGGAGCAAAACGAGGAAGACGGACAACGACCCTCACTAACTTCTGCAATCATGATGTCAATGAACAGCAAACAACCTTTCAGTATGCACCCCATACTGCACGAGCCCAAATACACGCCTCTGCAATCAACCTCAGAGGCCATCCGGAGGGCATGCATGCCCACTCACTCGGTGAGTTATCGTCACATTCAAATGATCCAATTACAAATAATGAAAAGTAGCCTTAAATGAAGGCGAGCATGCGTGGGAAATGGAGAATTGGGTGAACCCGAACGCTAAACGCTTATATATTATATGCCAAATAATGTGATTTGCCTGATCAGATATTTCGTATTGCTCATATGTCAAACTCTTCTCATTACAAGGTGCAGAGAAATTATTTATCTTGAAAGGTTCATCCTTAACGAATAATCAAATGTGACGGTTGAATATTTGGATGATACTAGGCTGATATAGTCTTTGAGTGATATGAAATGAACTCATCCGTTTGGATATTTGGACAATTTATTTTAAGAAATGTGCCTTATTAACCGTTCCCCTCTCTGCCTCCCCTGTTCCTCTCCATCTCACAGCTGCAGAGCAACATCTTCGCCGGCTTCGATGAGACTTTACTGCAGAGGGCGGAAGCGCTGGCAGCGGTGGATATCGCAAAGAGCCACCCTTATAAACCAGACGCGACCTACCACACCATGACCACGATGACCAGCATGGCCTGCACCCCCACCTCATCCTCGGCCCACCTCCACCACCCGTCCGTGCTCACCTCGCACCACCACCACCATCACCCCCATCACCAGGGCTCTCAGGGTCTGGATGGCGACCTGCTGGACCACCTGACCCCCGGCATGTCTGTCTCCCTGGGAGGGATGCCCGGCTCCGACGTCTGCTCCACTGCCTCCCATCCACACGCTCACATGTCCGCCATAAATCACATGCAGCAGCACCACCACCACCAACAGGCAATGAACATGCACCCCCACAGCATGGGCTCGCACACCTCGCTGGGCGGCGGCGTGGACTCAGAGCCAGACCCCCGGGAGCTGGAGTCGTTTGCAGAGCGGTTCAAGCAGAGGCGGATCAAGCTGGGGGTGACGCAGGCGGACGTGGGCTCGGCCCTTGCGAACCTTAAAATCCCCGGGGTCGGTTGCCTCAGTCAGAGCACGATTTGCAGGTTCGAATCCCTCACCTTGTCTCATAACAACATGGTGGCCCTGAAACCCATCCTGGAAGCGTGGCTGGAGGAGGCGGAGAGGGCGCAGCGGGAGAAAATGACCAAGCCAGAGATTTTCAACGGAGGAGACAAGAAGAGAAAACGTACCTCCATCGCTGCTCCGGAGAAGCGCTCCTTGGAGGCATATTTCGCCGTGCAGCCGAGGCCCTCGTCTGAGAAGATTGCAGCAATAGCCGAGAAACTGGACCTGAAAAAGAACGTGGTCAGGGTGTGGTTTTGCAATCAGAGGCAAAAGCAGAAAAGGATGAAGTTTTCTGCGACACACTAGGAAAATACAGAGCAAAACTTTCCTCGAATAGACAAATCCGAAGCAAATAGGCAAACGGCTACGATCCATCGAGGCTAGCAGACAAGATGGGTTTCGTTCCTTTGAATTGGGATAAAGACTTGACAACCAACATCCAGCGGGGCAAAACGTATACCTGTTGGAATTGAAAACTGAACGTCGATTAATACAGTGAAATAGGAGATCGACATCATTATACTCCATGGAGGCGGAAAAGAGAAAATACCACCTCTTAACTCATGGCAATTATTGTACAAAAATGGAAATCGAATAATAATTGTTATTATTCTCTTGAGTCAGAATAACTATTTTATATTTATCATTGTACATATTTGTGAATAGGCTACATTTCACTTGTGTGTGAAGAGCGCATCGATTTCGTTCTTTTTTCAAAAACCGAATTGTTGTTTGCAGAAGATAACTGATGCTTAGGGCGTAATGTTGTCGTCATTGTATGTGTCTCAGAGATGGTTGGCTCTCCGTAACACGGGGGTATAGTTGTAATCATTCATTGCATGGTTTACTTGTAGGGCGTTAGCTGTGAGTTAATAGTTCTAAAAGCCCATCTGAATGCATTGCAATAAGAGAACATACACACGGGCAATCGCACGTACACGCGGACATACACAGTATAGTCTACTATCTGTCTACCTCATTACGCTAGTTTTGGCACATTCATGGTCATTTTGGACTGTAGGAGTATAAAACACAAAAAACTAATCCTTTCTTCGTTTTTTTGTTTCATCCACGAAGTAATGGTTGAATTAGATGACTCACAGAAAGAAAACATGGTGTATGTCTGTACTAATTTCACTGCAATGATGCTTTGACAATCAAATTATTTTGAATAATTACTTTGTACAACGTCCATTTTATGTCCTCACATGAAAACGAAAATATTTTTGTTCTTTTAAAAATTATTATTATTAATAATAATAATGTTGGCAAATTAATGGAAATATTGGTTATATTGTATTCCCAGAGTTCAGTGCACTTTGTAGATATTCTAAACATGAGGAATTGTTGACTTATTTATATTTTTTACCGTTTTACTTAGTTTGGTTTACTATTATTTACCTATTTATTTATTTTATTTTAACTTAACTTATTTAAAATACAACGTATATTTCATTTGTGAAGGTGTGCTTAAATGTGTCTGTGTTCTGTGTAAGCGACAGAAACTAAAATAAACCATGCACGTTTTACCTCATCTTCTCCTATCAGTTTTTTTGAAGTAAATATATCAACAGTCTCAATTCGATGTCTGTTCGTCTGTTAGAATGGAGAGCATCTGGTTCTTTGAAATGGGAGAACACACTCGGGGTGGGAGGTTGACGGATCAGTTGTGGAACCATTTTAAGCTATTTCTGAGTGGGCTATGGACAGGACTTTATAAAAGCTACGTCAATTATCAAATCAAATGATCATATGAATGATTCAATTCGATGTTGATCAATGTTTACTTTATTATGCTCCTTTTTAATTCAGAATCAGTTGTTTTATTGATCTGATTGAATAAGAAATACCACTTAGTTAGAATAAGTAATCATTGGGAGGGCATATATTAGTCTAGGTTAGTCCATGTGTTATTATGACGTTACATTTTTCCCTAGTACCTATAGAAAATCCCACATCAAACGTTAAGAAGAAAACAATTCATTCCTCGGACGTTAAAATAACTTTGAAATAGACCCAAGTCTCGTCATAAACTGGGGCCTTCAAGGGTTTAGGTCATGAACGTAAGGACGGACATCAGACCAAATACAATTTTCTTTGAATTATTTAAAGTTAAACTGAGGATGGCACCATAAAATGTTCAATAGTTTATTTATTCGTTGATGCAGTCAGATTCAGGCCAATAAGACTGGACTATCACTTTGAAGCGAAACAACATTTAGAGGAAATTTCAGAATGTAAAGTTTACTACAACCGTTGGAAGAAATGCATTGGTAATCAATAAATTATGAATATCAGCTTCTAATTTATTTTGACAAGTCCTTTCCACATGTGTGCATAATCATTGAGTCCCAGCTAGTTTATCCCGACCCTGCAGTCCGTGTGGAGCCTCTGCAGTCAGATGCGAAAGAAGAGAGACATGACAGACGTTGACTGACATAGTTTATCAGTCCAGAAAATGTCAGGGGTTCCAGGGCTCTCCCTCGTGTTCAGCAGGTGGTTTCATGCCTGTAAAACTCGTTATTAATGAATAATAAATACCAGCTGTTATGATACTATTGATTTTTGTATGTTTGTTAAGAAGGATATCTCCTCGCGCAGAAGGAAATGATAGTGTTGTCCAACATGCGCCCGGGTCCTCTCCCCTCGGAGCAATTCAATACAATCATTCTGTTAGCAGACGAAACTTTTTGATGTGACACATCAGGAGGGTTGTCACTAAGGACGAAATAGACTGAGGTGAATGAGGAAATGTTACAATAGAAATAGTGATACAAAATAAATGTAAAAAAACAATGGCAGCATAATATCACTAACAGCAGCTACACTTAAGCAATACAATCAAAATAGCTTGTTGCAAAAGATATAGGCCTATGGAGCCACCCCAGATTTGTCCCCTAGGGGACTTGGCAGCCCCTACATCTCAAAAATATGAATTAATATTTATCTTACAATTAATTGAGTTAACAGCCCATAGCATTCCAAAGTTAGAGCTGAAAGTCTGGCACCAGCGCCACTATCGCCAATATTGCTGCCATTTTAGGTTACTGGCATGTCAGATGAGCTCAATCGCCAATTTCTCAGCCTCTGAGTGTCACAGGAAAATAACTTTAAAAACATGAAAACAGGAAAGTCAATCAAATTTTACTAAATACATGTGTGAATTGTTTGTAATATCTGCTTATTTGGGGGAATTTGAATAATTGACTTGTGCGTTAGAGAAGGTTAATTAAATAAAAAGTGTTAGGCAGTATCTTTACAACCATTATTAGCAATTTGGGGTAAAAAAACAACACCATGTGGGCGCTTTTAAGGATTATTTAAACTATTACTGGACTCCAAAGTTCTGGTATATGACAGGCTTTAAATGCAGTCGTTTAATTCTGAATATTGCATTCAGGACAGAAACTCCTCACCCATAGCCTATAATGAATGTGCTTTCTCAATATTGACAAATATTTTGCCCTACTATCGAAAGGCATGTGCCGGTATGCTGACCTAACAAAGAATGTAGTACATCACTGCGTCAATTACTTATTTATAATTGAACCGTACTCCAATTGATGCGTATAAATTATATATAAATAACCATTTACAATCAAGGTTAGCTGTGTATCGAGTTTAACTGTTGGTGTTGGCTCTGGAACAGCACGTATAAGATATAAATGAAAGAATCGTGAATAATAGCTTTATCAAGCTATCTGGCAGTCATGCAGTTCAGGATGTATCCTACAAAATGCTTAAAAAGATTAGAAAAAAATACAGTCATTTTTAGATCACTATCCTCTGGCGCTCCGAGTCACTGTTCTAAAGTCATAGTGCATGCTTGTTTCAGGGGTGACCTGGCCGCTCTTTAAAGGGAAATCCCACCCCTTTTCAAACTCATATTCATTATCTCCAGCACAATACCAGTGTCTACATTTGTGAAGAAGGCACATTTCGAGGTTTTGCAGAAACACATAAAGTTCGAAAGTTATACCCCATGACGTCATCAAAAGTTAAACAGTGATTTTGAAAAGCTATAAGATTCACGGTGAAATGGGGAACAAGAAAATACCCTCCCTCTGGCTACAAACTCATTGCAGGTTTTGAAAATCACTGTTAAAAAAAACTTTAATCCTACCCTGTGATGTCACAGAAAAGCATGTTTTATTACCTTTCTTCTTATCTTTTTAATCACAAATCATAGAAATGCGCTGTTTTCACATAGACACTGGTTTAGTGCTTGATATAGAGTATGAGGTTGAAAAGTGGCAGAATTACCCTATAAGTACCCCACATAGGTTCATTTTTGTTTTTCATTTGTCCTATAGACCTAGTTAGTTGTAGGCAGCCTACATCAATGCTAGTTATATAGCCTATGATGTTATTTGCATATTCCGAGCCCTATAGCCCAAACCTGCACTGAGAACCCCGTTGATTCTATCCGAGGCCTAATTTGTCTCTGCCGAGTGGAGCAGATAGTCCTGGATGAGTGAATCCCAGGACAGTCCTCGTTAATTGTGTGACTTAAATAATTAACACGTGGAAGGCCTTATTGTCTCGTTTGTGTTTTCCTGTACAATCCAAAAACAAGAGCATTGCTACGCAAATCAGATTCCTTCCGCTCAAACCGACAGAGGCTGATGTGAACACACCGATAACTTTTGTCAGCCAATGTTGGTACAGGGCACACAACAACACACAGTTTCAAGCACATAGCTTCATCACCACTGTATGTGTTTATTTAGTATGATTAGGCCTAAAACACACAATTGCTGATATTGGTGTGTCTGGATGCTAGATTCATTTACAAGGCTAACATTTGTTATATTACAAACATGATGCAATCAACTGCCGCTGCTGCACCTTCATATCCCACACGGATCGAATAATGTCTGCCAAACCTCAATGTGATGATTTGTTCATAGGGGAATTCAGGCTATACCGCTACACTCAGCTGAATACGCCTGTCAGTCTACATCTTCAGATTCGCATGGCCTTTAAAAAGCATGTACATTATTTAATAACCATTCAAAGAAAATAACATAAGCCTATGATAGATGTCAAATATACGGAGTGAAAAACGACACTTTCAGTCTTGCGAGTGTATTTTGTAACAATGCATTATAAGGTATAAGACTGCGCAAACATATAAGCATATAATTCTACACGTTAGGATTCATCCCCCTGGTTCCTCTCTGACTAGTGTTTCCCATGAAGCGGAAAGCACATTTTCATAAATAGACCTTGGCCAAGCGCTGCGTATGAAATTTTAATGAAGCCCGAGTCTTGAGTGCAGCGCCAGGGCCTTGGAGATTCGTTGCTCTGTTACATTACTATGGCTTTCTCCTCGCTCGCAAACGCACACAGCAGCCACTGCTGAAGCGCGAGGCCGGCTGCACTATTGACAGCCTGGTTAGGGGAGGGGGCTGATTTTCGGTATATTTCGAGTGTCTTTCTTAAGGGGCAGGCGGACACACACACACACACACACACACACACACACACACACACACACACACACACACACACACACACACACACACACACACACACACACACACACACACACACACACACACACACACACACACACACACACACACACACACACACACACACACACACACACACACACACACACACACACACACACACACACACACACACACACACACACGTCATAGGAAGTGTTCAATCCCAGCGATGCAATATTTATCAGCGACGTTGATACATAAACCCCGCGTTCATCAGCTCGTTTGCGGGCTTGGGCCTACATTTAGGCAGGAACAAACACACTAAACGCGAATAATTTGGAAACCTGCACCATTGCTGCGAAGCCACGAGAACATGGGTGTTTTGCCTGTTGTGAGGGCAAGAAAGGAGGCGCATAGGCCTGGCACCACTATAACGCGCTGATAAAATGCTTTGCAGGAATGGAGGTGAGACTAAGTGGAGATCAAATTGATGTTGACAATATGAACAATCGAATATCTTTGTCGCGTTTTTTTTGCCTCTGGTTCGAATAAGAGGGCATAAAATAAATAACAAATAGGGCTTATGAATAATTTGATCTCTCCCGAGCATGTCAAGACACGCAATATGCTGAAAATATGCATATTCGACAGCAATTAAAACATGGCGTCATAATAGGGAACATTGTATAGTAAATCAAGCCTAATTAACGTCAGGGGTGGGCCAGGCGGCTGATCAAACGCGGGAGTTATGAGTTTTAATGGGCTCAGAACATCCCAAATAATGCTGAGGGAAACCTTATATGCGTCTCATTCTGAAAGAACAATGTCTTTATTGTAAATCAACAGATCTCGGGGAAATGAGGGCGTATTCCACTAGGACTAAAACTGTAAACTGAGTAAATATTTAGTAGACGCTCTTATCCAGAGTGACTTACATGAGGAAGTATGGTAAAGTACCTTTCTCATGGGCACATAAATAGATTTTTCACCTAGTCTGCTCGGGGATTCGAAACAGCGACCGGTTATTGGGCCGCTAAGCTATACCTGCCGACATACAACAGACAGATACAATACAGTCACTATAGAATGAATAAACTATAAGGAGGTACATGGATAAACGATTTGAACTACTTAATACTTATAATAATATAGCCTAACTAATATGAGGATCGCAAGCATTTCAAATAATTATATGAAGACATATTTCCGATTGGCCGAATAAAATGTCTTCCTTATCTCAAACTAAAGTGTACGCCATTGACATATCATAAGGCTATCTTTCAATTATGAATAATTTGAAAATATGTTCAATATTTCAAAACAATTTAAAACTGCAAAGATTCTGGGATACACAACATCAATTGATGACATGCTCTTAGTCTATGCATTCAAATAATGATATCGACAACACACAAGACTCCAACTCAATGACAATACATCTTTCTCTGCTATTCAAACAGGTTCAGATATTTAAGCCTTGGCTGGACTCTCGTTCAATGACCCGTGTGTGGAGCGCCCGCATTCTAGGTGAAGAGTTAAAGGCTTGGGAAGCATGTTGATTTCATGGGGATGGATTCGGGACTGCTCCGGAGTATAGGATCTTTCCATACACACTGAAACAGGAGATCTTGCTTACTCCACAGACACTCTGCGAACCACATAGGCTGTAGGCCTAGCAGCATTCGCAAAGCAGGGATATAGTCAGTGACAGGGATGACTGAGTTTGGCCCATATAGCAAGAAAGGTACATAAATGCCTAAATTAGTTATGTGGGCTAGAACTAAATATTTTTCAAGCAACACCACATTTTGTTTGCAGGTAAAAGTACATTAAAAGGGCTTTCAAATCATGTGTGTGTGTTTTTTAAATTTTTTATTTATTTTTTATTTTCAAATACAAGAAAATATGCTGCACCAAACAAGTAAAATATAAAACAAAAATGAAGAGAATAAAGAACTAGGTGTGACATAGATTTAGGCTAAATGTATTCAATATACGTAACATAATCTTAAAATATTAATAGAATAACAATACGAACTATTATTATTGCTATTATTAGTGCATGCATCAATATTGCTTGATATTGTCTAGATAATTCAGCACCTAGTTATAGCAACTATAAGACATGCTCCACACTGCCGACCAGTGACAGCAACGTGCTGCAGGTGCTGGAACGAACTTCAGGTAAATAAACACACACACACACACGCACACACACACACACACACACACACACACACACACACACACACACACACACACACACACACACACACACACACACACACACACACACACACACACACACACACACACACACACACACACACACACACACGCACACACACGCACACACACACACAAACGAATAAATATTTTTTAGAATCATTATATAATATATAATATAATAAAGTATATTATATCCTTATTCCTTGTGGCCAGTCACCACAACTTCCACGCTCTTCATGTCACTTGACATACGATAAAGTGAATACATCATGGAGGTGGTGCTGCAGGTAGCGTGGTGGTTAGCGCGAGCCGCCAAGGTAAAACAAATCTGTCGCTCTGCCCCTAAACAAGGCACTGTTCCCCGGTAAACCGTCTTTGCAAAAATCAATTTGTTCATAACTGACTTGCCTATTTGAAAACAGGCGCAACTTTAAGTTTGTTCCACCTGAGTCAGAGACCACTATGATGACACACCAAATGTGTTTGATGGATCGTGGGAAAAGAGCAGGAATAGGCTTTTGTAGCTTTTCCAAGCAATGTCCTCCAATGGTGCGACTGCTGTCGGCATCCAAAGATTATCCAACTTGAAAAAACGCTTGGAGGTAAGGATGACAGCAGTGGCGTAGTCTATGGCGATAAGGATATATTTTATTATTGATCTCTACATAACGCATTGATGTGAATCACCCCGCTGCTCTCGAATTGAGCTTTTTTGCGCCTTATGGATGGCTGTTCACAAATCTAAATGTATCGAAAAGTTTAATATAAAAGTTTAAAATCATTGTTTTTGAAAGCAGTGGACAGCCAGTGAAAAATGCGCTCTTGCAACAGCTGCATCTTGTGGATCCCAGCCTATGGAATGAAAGTAGGGCTTTAATTAATCAATCTAACTAATGCCGATTAAAAACAAATACATCCATAGACCTAACGGACACATGCTCAAACTCACACACTTTGATAGACTTAAAGGGGCAGTCTGTAGTTGCTACATCCATTTTTTACTTATAAATTACATATATTAATGTGAAGATATAATTTAATCTTATTATTTATTAGTAAAAAAAACAGTAGATTGCGATAGAAGAACACATAAAGTAACCAACCCATAAAGTACAATTGAACGTGCATGTATGGCCAGCTATGTCAACTTTATAACATTGATTATCCTACAATAGATGTCGTTCAATTGGTAACATACCCTTTGTCTTCTTCTAAAAAGGAATCTAAAAGTAACTAAATGTAATCAGATTACGTTAAGGACTTTGGGTAATCCAAAAGTTACGTTCCTGATTTCAATTTTGGACAGGTAACTAGTAACTGTAACGGATTACATTTAGAAAGTAACATAAATTCAAGAACGTTTCTGATATCGAGTACTAAAAGGCCTATGAATGTCCAGGTAAACCTTTAAGACTAAATATATTCGATTATTTAAATATGGAGGGATTGTACAACATAATAAGTAATTAATGTCAACGAATATCTTCTGCTACAATGTAATTTAGGTGGCTTGGATAAAAACTCTTACCGGATGCTGCTTTATTTGGTTATAATAGAAGGCTTACTCTTCATTGGTAACCCATTTTATAATGCACTCTATTTGATCAATTTGAATATTATAACCTAACATTTCTGAAAACGTATGAATTAGCTAGGCTTTCTACATATGTAGGCTACTTATTATGGTTGCAGTTAAAAATATTTCTGTATCACAGGCAAAAATTAGCAACCACATAAACCCCCAAAGCAGCCCAAATATTTTAACCCGAAAGGGAATGTGACTAAAAAAAAATCAGATCTACATTTCAACTCCGATTGAATTTTAAGAAATGTGTTGAAAGTTCAAAGAAATGTGTATAGCCTTCTAATCATATGTCATAAATAATGTATTATAAACTGACAAGATGCCCCAGTCTACCACCGTCCGGTGCAACATAAACCCGTTTACAGCCGGACACCAGCTAAACACATCCGTTTAGTTAAAGTACAATTTTAATGAAATGAAATTAATTGAGGATGGTTATTTCTGGTTAAGCATCTCGGAGTAAATAGATGCAGTGAGGACTGACATCCTCCTCTCATGTGCTGAAAGGCCATGCTATCTCAGGGCAATCGATACAAATTCAATGAGCTGCTAAAGGAATGTTCAAGGGTTAGCAGGCACATAACCATGTATATGAAAATATAGGTTATATACTGTAGATAATTACACATATCAACATTAAATTAACGTCCTATTATTTAAAATATATATCAGGTTATTTACATACATCTCTATAAGAATGTTTACAATTAGAAAATCATGATATCACTATCCGTTTGAATAGAAAAATAGCAGATATAAACAATAATTACAGTTTCAATCGCTACTCTTTAAACGCACCACACTAACAGAACCCAGCACTGTGTGTGTGTGTATGTGTGTGGGTCTGTGTAAGGAGCTATGTGTACGGCTGTGAGGGGGGTGGGTATTCGTTCTCTGTTGGCCACATTTCTCTGCCCTATATATTTCCGCCTAGCTTCCCATAGGGAGAGCCCAGCTCATCCAGCCCGGTCCAGCCCGGTCCGCCTGCTTGCCTCTGCCTCTGCACTGCTCTCAGCTAGAGGGAGAGCTGACCGGTTGAAGAAGCGCTACTTTCTTGTCTCCGTGATGAATAATGCAGAACTCGGAGGCCAGCAAATTTCCAGTGAAATACCAATTTGATTAACTAATGTTTCCACCCTCCGCCAGCTCCACTCAGTGCAGGGGAGCGGGACAGGATCAGCAAGCGCAGCAATTAAAAGAGGAGAGCCGCGTGGTCAGCGCAGGGTCAGCGGAAGATACGGCCAAGTACTGTACACACAAATACTGCTCTTTTACATATATCTATCATACCAACCCGCTCTGACAAAATAATAGGCCTACACTGAGTCTATACCACCACAGTAACAGCGGTAAAAGCACTGTTCATTTAGCAATTCAATGGTTTGAGAAGATTTACGAATTTTGAGGTGTTCCTTTGCATTTGGGAAAAGGGTAATAGGTCTTTGTAAATTGAATATATACTCACTTCTTCAGACCCCACTACACCACTGGTAGGCCAGTCCGTCGATGATGGGATGGAAAAGGTTATTTGGTATGCCTCCAACCCCGACTCATACCTCTATATGAAATACATATCTGAAACCTGACGACTAGAAAAAAACCATGAAGAAAATATAATTGGGCTAAAGAAAATTGACAAGGCTTTGGCAAATTAGTGAGGTTTGAGAACAAAGTCATGAAGGTCTAATTTAAAAAGCCTTGTATCCGAGTCGTTTGCATCTTGAAATGTGAGTCTGAGGTCTGATGAGGCATCTGACTATCTTGGGATGGATGATTTATACATATCAAAAGTTAATTCTGGCATGGAACCCCACCGTTGGTGATTCAATACCAATCTTACATTTCATTTTAGTTGCATCAGCATCGTGCAAATCTGAAACCGCTTTAAAATTACATTTAATATCTTTGAATATGTAGCGAAGTTTTATTCTAATTTCTTGCCCCCCACCCCAAAAAAAAACTAACATTGCAAAGTGAGTCAATCGAATGTAATAGGCCCAATGTTAGTCCTCGGTTATGGAGATGCTCATGAAATACAACCAAGAGACACATTTCACTCAAAATAAAGGTTACCTAAACTACCTGTCCATAGTTCACATTGTAAAGTAATTATTTTACACAAGTGCTCTGTAGCTTATATGCCAACAGAAAACGTACATTTGGAAAACAGATATGAGCTATAGAGATACTGAGGTCACCTCGGGCAGGGACCATGTAGATACACAACAAACAACACCAGAATAAACAGGTTGAATGGAGGGATGTAAAACGGGCTCCTGGGGCTTTTAAGCCCTGAACAAAGCCTGACAGGTACAGTTGTCTCCCAAGCTGCTTGCCGCACCCAAGACCAGAGCCGATTGCATGCAAGGAGCAACGAGCCATCAAGCCACATTCAAATAGAGCCACACAATTTACCTCTACCTACATATACATATTAATTCAATTATCTCAGCTAACCTGTACCCCAGCACATTGACTCGGTACCGGTACCCCCTATATATAGCCCCGTTATTGTTATTGTACGGTGTTACTTTTTAAAAACTTTCAATTATTTAGTAAATATTTTCTTAACATATTTACCATTTGATTTGCTTTGAGAAAGCTGAAGCCTAGAGGAAAAAAGATAATATAGCTAGCATCTTTCACAATTAATTAAACTTTATACTGATTTATCACTGATATTATATCAGACTGATTTGTTGTAGATAAGCAGTTATATATGCTAGTTTTTTAGCTTGCATAACTGATGTGTGCATAATTATAAGGGACACTTCATGTTTTGTGGATAATATTTACATTTACAGAGCTCCACTCCTGCCAGGCTGATCAGATTATTGTTCAGCCTTAGATTTTAAACAGATTCAATAGCAGCCTCAGAGGCTGATAAGTCAGGATGCTGCATTGTAGGCTGTTTCATGAGCAAAGGTCCTTGCAGGCATATTAGCAGTCAAAGTGCCTTACAGGCTGATGCATATCTGATCCAGCGGTTGAGCTCTATTCCCGCTAGGCTGATCAGATTCAATAGAAGTCTCAGAGGCTCATAAGTCAGGATGATGCCTTGTAGACTGTTTAATGAACACATTTTTTGTCTATCAATGTGAATGTGGTCAAGACTGTTACCTGACCTTAATTGTAGTCATTGTTCAATCAATGATTGGATGTACTACTTGCCTAGTTAAATAAAGGTTAAATAAAAAATACTACTTTGTTTCACTATTGTTTTTGTATTTCTCTTATACAGTAGATGTGTGATGGTTGATCATGACATGAAAGAAATAAAGGAAATCAAGTCAGTCTTCCCTCAGTCTGCAGTGCCACTTTGCTGGTTCCATGTACTACAAGTAAATATCATGAAACTGTCTGACAGCCTCCTTTCAAAATTCAGCATCACAATGATTAATTTAAATATTTACATATGAACATGCTTGTCAGGCTAATTACCAGCCTAATTGGTTTACATAGGATTGTAGTGATTGCAATTTGGAAGCAATTTAAATGGTCATGGCCTCCTGAGTGTAGGCATGGCCTCCTGAGTGTAGGCATGGCCACCTGAGTGTAGGCATGGGCCTCCCCCGAGTGTAGGCATGGCCACCCGAGTGGAGGCATGGCCTCCCGAGTGGAGGCATGGCCACCTAAGTGGAGGCATGGCCACCCGAGTGGAGGCATGGCCTCCCGAGTGGCACTAGAGGTGTCTCTCCAGCCCTGGGTTTGATCCCGGGCCGTATCACAACAGGCCGTGATCGGGAGTCCCATAGAGTGGCGCACAATTGGCCTAGTGTCGTCTGGTTTAGAGGAGGGTGTGGCCAGGGCTTTACTTGGCTCATCACGCTCTAGCGACTCCTTGTGGCGGGCTGGGCCACTGCAGGCTGACCACAGTCGTCAGCTGAACGGTGTTTCTGGTGCGACTGACTTCCGGGTTAAGTGGGCGGGTGTTAAGAAGTGCGGTTTGGCGGGTCATGTGTCGAAGAACACATGACTCGACCGTTGCCTCCCGAGCCTGTTGGGGAGTTGCAGCGATGAGACAAGATTGAAATTTGGGAGAAAACGAGGGTAAAATACAATTCATACATATATACAGTTGAAGTTGGAAGTTTACATACACTTGGGTTGGAGTCATTATTAAAACTAGTTTTTCAACCCCTCTACAAATTTCTTGTTACCAATCTATAGTTTTGGCAAGTCGGTTAGGACATCTACTTTGTGCATTACACAAGTAATTTTTCCAACAATTGTTTACAGACTATTATTTCAGATGATTTCACTTATAATTCACTGCATCACAATTCCAGTGGGTCAGAAGTTTACATAAACTAAGTTGACTGTGCCTTTAAACAGCTTGGAAAATTCCAGAATATAATGTCATGGCTTTAGAAGCTTCTGATAGGCTAATTAACATCATTTGAGTCAATTAGAGGTTTAAAACATGAATCAAAACAACCACGCTGCGCTTTGGTCCGCCTCTCCGTCAATGGAAGAAATGCCTTACAACAACAGTAAAGGACCTTGTGAAGATGGTGGAGGAAACAGGTACAAAAGTATCTATATCTACAGTAAAACTAGTCTTATATCGACATAACCTGAAAGGCCGTTCAGCAAGGAAGAAGCCACTGCTCCAAACTTAAAGATGGTGTCGGAGTCGTGCCTGGCCATGCAGTCGTGGGTGAACAGGGAGTACGGGAGGGGACTGAGCACGCACCCCTGGGGAGGACCAGTGTTAAGGATCAGCGTGGCAGATGCTGTCGAATCAAAATAATTAGCAAAAAACTATCAGATTTTGACAGAAATATGGCTGAGATGCAAATAAAATTAAAGGAGAGGGGGGGTACAAAAATGGTCAGATTAATACTGTCATTAATTATTTATTTTTTAATCGAGACATGATCTCTTTCAAGGACACTCTCGCAAAAAGAAGCATTCTTGCATTCTAATGACCTTCTATTGAAAGTGCTCTGAACAAATTAAGGGAATCGTTCACAAACATTGGCACATTCTAAGATCCGATAACAGTATAGGTAACTCATTTTTGGACCCTCACTTGAATGTATTCTCTTGGGGCAGAAATCTCAGATCAATTGGTAAACTGATTTACCACCCCAAAATATCCCTGCATAATGTCTATTTGTTTCTGTACCGGATGGAAACTACAAGTGTAATGGCTGCACTCAGTGCAATGGCACTTACAAACACCCCCAAACAGGGAAACAGATCCCAATCAAAGGTGTTATCACGTGCTCCACGAAGGAGTTATCTTATAACTTGTCCTTGTGGAAAAAATGATGTGGTTAAAACAAAGCGCGAATTAAAAGTACGAATCTCACAGCATTGTAGCACCATTGGGTGCAAAAACTTGACTTACCCAGTTGCGGCCCACTTTTTGGAAGCGAACCACTTTCTTTTGTCCCTAAGTTATATCAGCATCGAACATGTCACCCTGCCTAAGAGAGGGGGTGACCTCAACAATTTGTTAAAATGAGAGACTGCCTAGATCTTTAATTTAAAGACTCTTGCTCCCTTCCGTTTCAACGTAGACTTTGATCTGAAGCCATTCTAGTGAATATTGTGATTTTGCTATTCATTGTAAATGTCTTCAGGCCTATTTAGCCAAATTCTATCTACGATTGTATGCTATCCATTCATGATTTTTGTATATTCTGTTTATATCAGAGAATGAACAAATTATATCAGGCCACACCCGGCAATGATTACAGACATCTGTAGGTTGGCCAGGTTGCATGTGCTGACTGGGATGCCTGCATTGACTGTGTTGTTGGCTGTGTCTCCATGGCAGCCACTGAGCTCACAGCACACTGTCTCTCTGTCGTTGGCCACTACATGCATGCTGCCTAGAGACCTGGATAGTCTGGCACAGGGATCTGGCAGAGGGGAAGGAAGGGGTTAACCTCTACAGGGTTGGTGGGTCCCCCTTGTAACGGTTGAGCTAACATAGGCTAATCTGATTAGCATGAGGTTGTACATAACAATAATATTTCCCAGGACATAGACATATCTGATATTGTCAGAAAGTTTAAATTGGTGTTCATCTAATTGCACTGTCCAATTTACAGTAGCTATTAGAGTGAATTAATACCATGCTATTGTTTGAGGAGAGTGCACAGTTATGAACTTTAAAAGTTATTAATAAACCAATTAGGCACATTTGGGCAGTCTTGATGCAATATTTTGAACATAAATGCAATGGTTCATTGGATCAGTCTAAAACTTTGCACATACATTGCTGCCATCTAGAGGCCAAAATCGAAATTGCACCTTGATGGAATAATACATTATGACCTTTCTCTTGCATTTCAAAAAAGATGGTACAAAAAATAAAATAAAAATGCATGTTTTTTTCTTTGTATGATCTTTTACCAGATCTAATGCGTTATATTCTCCTACATTCATTTCACGTTTCCATAAACTTCAAAGTGTTTCCATTCAAATGGTATCAAGAATACGCATTTCCTTGCTTCAGGTCCTGAGCTACAGGCAGTTAGATTTTGTGTATTTAATTTCAGGCGAAAATGAAAAAAAGCGTCTGATCCTTATTAAGTGCTCAGCCAGAACTTAGAAAATAAAATATAATCTACCAATGAGGGTTTTTATTGATTCTCGGGACGCTTCCAGCATGCCGTAGCCTAACAAAAAGGGACTGTATTTGAAATCAATAGGCTATCACCTACTATTGTTATCATCAGCTCATATAGACTAAAATCAGGAATATTTCATTGATTCGTTTGCAAAAGTAAAGTATTTGTTGAATCACGGCTCTTTGGAGAATGTTCAACGCCCCTCTGAACGTGATGGAACTGAAGTAATTACAGTGTAAGGAGTCAAAGAAAAATCCTCAAGTCATTCAGGATTGTATTCATTAATAGTTAGTGTGCTCATTAATATATCTGGCTGTTTATGTTCTTATTAGCGCTTATCAATTCATTATTAATGGCTCAAGTAGAATACATAGGAGGAGAGAGTCTGAGAGGGGTAGCCTACTGTGGGTATTTATCGTAATCCAGATATTTGTTTTCGGTTTGTGGTGACCGACATATGATCACTTTTGAATCCCAGTGGCACCGCCCGTTTTAACACAGGCAGGCCCTGCACACACACACACACACACACACACACACACACACACACACACACACACACACACACACACACACACACACACACACACACACACACACACACACACACACACACACACACACACACACACACACACACACACACACACACACACACACACACACACACACACACAATTTGTATTCATTATGGGAACGCTTGTTGGTAATTCTGTTTAACAAAAGGTATCCTTAGAAGGTGTTAGATATTTATCCCTTGTATGAATAAGAATAGTTTTTTTAGGGTTGTCCTCTGACAACGCCTGGTAAAGAGGTCCTGGATGGCAGAAAGCTTGGCCCCGGTGATGTACAGGGCCGTACACATTACCCTATGTAGTGCCTTGCGGTCGGAGGCTGAGAAGTTGCCATACCAGGCAGTGATGCAACCCGTTAGGATGCTCTAAATGGTGCAGCTGTAAAACCTTTTGAGGATCTGAGGACCTATGCCAAATAATTTCAGTCTCCTGAGGGGGAATAGGTGTGGTCTTGTCCGCTTCACGACTGTCTTGGTGTGCTTGGACCATGTTAGTTTGTTGGTGATAGGGAAGCCAAGGAACTTGAAGCTCTCAACCTACTCCACTACAGCCCCGTCAATGAGAATGTGGGCATGCTTGGTCCTCCTTTTCCTGTAGTCCACAATCATCTCCTTACTCTTGATCACGTTGAGGGAGAGGTTGTTGTCCTTGTACCACACGGTCAGGTCGCTGACGTCCTCCCTATAGGCTGTCTCATTATTGTCAGTGAACATTGTCACTGTTGTGTCATCAGCAAACTTAATGATGGTGTTGGAGTCGTGCCTGGCCGTGTGGTCATGAGTGAACAGGGAGTACAGGAGGGGACTGAGCACACCCTGAGGGGTCCCCGTGTTGTTACCTACACTTACCACCTCGGGGTGGCCCATCAGGAAGTCCAGGATCCAGTTGCAGAGGGAGGTGTTTATGTCTAAGGGTCCTTAGCTTAGTGATGAGCTTTGAGGGCACTATGGTGTTGAACACTGAGCTGTAGTCAATGAATAGCATTCTCACATAGGTGTTCCTTTTGTCCAGGCGGGAAAGGGCAGTGTAAAGTGCAATAGAGATTGCATCATCTGTGGGTATGCAAATTGCGCTATGCAAATTGAAGTGGGTCTAGGGTTTCTGAGATAATGGTGTTGATGTGAGCCATGACCAGTTTTTCAAAGCATTTCCTGGCTCCAGACCTGAGTGCTACGGGTCAGTAGTCATTTAGGCAGGTTACCTTACCGTGGTCTGCTTGAAACATGTTGGTATTACAGACTCAGACAGGGAGAGGTTGAAAATGTCAGTGAAGACACTTGCCAGTTGGTCAGCGTATGCTCGAGCACACGTCCTGGTAATCCGTCTGGCTCAGCGGCCTTGTGAATGTTGACCTGCTTAAAGGTCTTATCGGCTGCAGAGAGCATGATCACACTGTCATCCGGAACAGCTGATGCTCTCATGCATGTTTCAGTGTTGCTTGCTTCTAAGCGAGCATAGAAGTTATTTATCTTGTCTCGTAGGCTCATGTCATTGGGTAGCTCTCTTCCCATCCCTGGGCAGGCTTGGATAGAAGTGTCAAGCCTTCTTGTGAGTAAACTAATTTATAAAAGTAAAATTTTCTAGATAACTGGTTTTCAATTGAAAGGGTGGCAAGGCTGTTCAACCTGTCTTGGCACATTGTAGATTTTAGATAGTTCTTTATAAGTTTCAGCTTACTGAAGGCACGTTCACCTCCAGCAACTGTTACAGGCATTGTACAGAAGATTCGCAGTGCAACGCACACCTCTCCAAAAATGCTCTGTAGCTGCATCTTGTGGATGGCATTTAGGATCTCTACAGGAGAAAGACCATCTGAAGAAGTTGCACCATATATCGTCTTCAGATGTCACACTTCATTTTCAAATCCATCTGTGAGATCTTTGGAGTACTTCTATCTCAATTTGTGGCAAGATACACAAATGTGGCTTTCAGTCATTTCCTAAATGTAAGTATTGGTGAAAATTCCTCGCATATAGCTGCAATCGTGTAGAACCGCATGTCCAAATGACTGATTATACTATCCAGAGCCACATAAAACACTGTGTTGCGAAATCCAGTATCTGACTTCTGTTCATTTGCTATGTCATCTTCAGTCTCATCAGGGAAACATTTTTTTTTCTGGCCGCTCCTCTGTTCACTGTGAAGCTGAGTAGTTACACCCATTTCATTTGCCACCATGGAGGCTTCTGCCAGAAGAGCGTCCCATTGATTATGCAGAGCCTGCATTTCTTCCTGTACTGCCTTAATGTGAGCTGCTCCAGTGTCCAGAGAAATATTTCCTGACTGAAGAATTAGGATTCTATTCTCAATACACTGCAAAGAATTTACCCAGAAAGTGAGCAGGAAGATTGCCTTGAAAGACACGAAGTAGCTTTTCAGACCTTTTGCCTCAGTTTTGTCTTCGTTTGTCAGGCTGAAGGTAGCAAGAAGCATGTCTAGGGCCTTGATGATAGACGGGACATGAGTTGCTACTGGTGGGACCGCAGCAATACGACACACTCCATTGTGTGTCTGAAAGGCTGTTAAGACAGCAGCCAGTCTTTTCCTTGAGAATCGCCCATCACTCTGGGCTGGAATTGAACAGATTGTAAAGGCGATTCACACAGTCAAAAAAGGTTGATACTTCTGGGCACGACTGAGCTGCATGTACACCCACAAGATTAAGAGTATGGGAGGCACACGGTGAGTATGTGGCAAGTGGATTCATTTTCAGTATGTGTGCTTGAACTCCCTCACTTTCCCTGACATACTGTATTTGCACCATTAACATAGCCTTGACCACGGCAATCTGCTATGTCAATACCCTTTCCAATGCACTCAAAATCATTTCAGAAATTTCACTGCCTGTCTTTCTAGTCAAGTCTTTAAATTCAAGAAAACGTTCAATAATTTCCCAGTCACCTGTTCCCTGAACTTTATCTTTGTGTACATATCTCACCAATAATACATTTAGCTCATTATGGGAAATGTCTGGAGTTGCATCACATATAACCAAGTAATGGATTGCATCTTCACTTTCATAAAGTATTGTTTTCAAAACCCTTTGTCCACATATTCCTATGAAGTCGTTTTGGCTCTCGGGGCTGAGGTAATGAGTCAGTCGTGCTGCTTTCTTCTTGTCCCTGCCTTTCTGTAAGTGCTCACATAATAGCGGATCATCATTTGACAACAGTTCCAGTAAGCCTAGGTAATGTCCATTATGGACATCATCAAGATTGAGTGATTTCCCCCAGAATGGCAGATCACTGGATGCTAAGTACAGTGTCATATCCAAATTCCTTTCTAGAAGTGATCTGTTTTTTATACATTTCTGACTGGATTTGTTTCTGCAGCTGACTGTCTATACCTGTAGCCGTTGTTACGGTAAGGTGCACATTTGTCCATTTCCAGTAACAGTTCATGTGAGACACACCATTCTCATTCTCTGGTAGTTTGTCATACATTCTCTGCCATTTCACTGATAATATCTTATAGCCATTGTTACTATTCAGAGAACTGGGTGATGGTTTACTTTGCTCATGAGAAAAAAGAACACATGGAATGCAATATAATGCCTTTACACTCTTACTATAAATAAGTCAGTCTCTCTCACCTTTTCTCTTCTGTTTTCTCACTTACTGTACTGTAAATAGTTGGGATCTGGGGGCATGATTTTACACAGTTCTGTCTCCTCACCACACCTGTTGGCTAGTCTGCGAAAAATAGCTTCTCTTTCATGGTCTTGTACTTTCACTGGCCACAGTGCTGGATCATCTAAAACCTCATCTTCCTCACTTTGAATCTGTCCAAACGCTTCCTTCCCTTATTACTTGCTTGTTCAATCTCTTCTGTCACTCCTTCACTGATCCTGCTGCTACTCTTTAACTCCTCTTCCTCCTCCCTGCTTTCCTCTGCATCAGAGTCTGTCTGACAGCGTTCTGCTGAGATTCTGCCTATCTGGGGCTCTCTAGTCAAATTAGGGATGATGACTCAGTCAAGTGTTGCCTAAAATAACGCTGGCTCAGGAAGCCATACTTCTTTTGCTAGCTAATAACATTAGGTTATTAGCTAGCTAACAAGCATCAATTAGCCAAGCAAGGTTAAAAATGCTGAACTAACTAACGTTAGCTAGCACCAGCTAGTTAGCACTAGCTAACTAACACCATTTCACTTGTTCCGACTTACTAAAGTGGAGCTCAAAGTAGGAATTGACTGAATAAACCATCAATTAATTAACTAGCTAACGTTAAAAACTTCTTATAGCTGGGGGCAGTATTGAGCAGCTTGGATGAATAAGGTGCCCAGCGGTGCCCAGAGTAAACTGCCTGCTGCTCAGTCCCAGGAGCTAAGATATGCACATTATTAGTATATTTGGATAGGAAACACTCTGAAGTTTCTAAAACTGTTTGAATGATGCGGCAGGGTAGCCTAGTGGTTAGAGCGTTGGACTCATAACCGAAAGTTTGCAAGTTCAAATCCCCGAGCTGACAAGGTACAAATCTGTCGTTCTGCCCCTGAACAGGCAGCTCACTGGTCCTAGGCCATTATTGAAAATAAGAATATGTTCTTAACTGACTTGCCTAGTTAAATAAAGGTTAAAATAAAAAAATAAAAATATATGGCAGGCAAAAACCAGAGACAAAGGTTTGTAGTTTTTCAACTCTTGCCCTGTCGAATACACAGTGGGATATTGGTCCTATTGCACCTCATAAGGCTGCCATTAGATGTCAACAGTCTTTAGAACCTTGGTTGATGCTTCTACTGTGAAGTGGGGGCAAATGAGAGGGGAATGAGTCAGAGGTCTGCCAGAGAGCCATGAGCTGGCCATGCTCATTCACGTGAGAGCGAGCTCTGTTCCATTGCATTTCTACAGTCAAAGGAATTCTCCGGTTGGAACATTATTGAAGATTTATGTTAAAAACATCCTAAAGTTTGATTCTGTACTTCGTTTGACATGTTTCTACGACCTGCAATATAACTTTTTTGAGTTTTTGTCCGTACTTTCCACTGGACTTGCACGCGCGTCGTGAGTTTGGATTTGTTTACCAAACACGCTAACAAAAGGAGGTATTTGGACATAAATGATTAACTTTATCGAACAAATCAAACATTTATTGTGGAACTGGGATTTTTGGGAGTGCATTCTGATGAAGATCATCAAAGGTAAGTGAATATTTATAATGCTATATCTGACTTCTGTTGACTAGCTAACATGGCGGATATCTGTTTGGCTTGTTCGGGCTCTGAGCGCTGTACTCAGACTATTGCATGGTTTGTTTTTTTGGTAAACTTTTTGAAATCTGACACAGCAGTTGCATTAAGGAGAAGTTTATCTAAAGTTCCACGTATAACACTTGTATTTTCATCAACATTTATGATGATTATTTCTGTAAATTGATGTGGCTCTCTGCAAAATCACCGGATGTTTTTGGAACTACTGAACATAACGCGCCAATGTATACTGAGATTTTTTATCTATGAACTTTATCGAACAAAACATTAATGTATTTTGTAACATGAAGTCCCGTGAATGTCATCTGATGAAAATCATCAAAGGTTAGGGATTCATTTCTCTCTATTTCTGCTTTTTGTGACCCCTCTCTTTGGCTGGAAAAATGGCTGTGCTTTTCTGTGAATAGGCACTTACCTAACATAATCGTTTGTGGTGCTTTCGCCGTTAAGCCTATTTGAAATCGGACACTGTGGTAGGATTAACAAGAAGTGTATCTTTAAAATAGTGTGAAATACTTTGTATGTTTGAGGAATTTTAATTATGAGATTTCTGTTGTTTGAATTTGGCACCCTGCACTTTCACTGGCTGTTGTCATATCGATCCCATTAGCGAGATCTCAGCCATAAGAATTTTTAGCCAAGTTAACTGTCTGGCTAGCTCGGTCAAGTCACTGGCCTGGGTCGCTATTCGCTTTTAGGTTGACGATTCTCATTCTCAGTGCATGATCAACCACATAGGCCTACCTCATTCTCAGTGCATGATCAACCACATAGGCCTACCTCATTAATAGGAAGTGATGGTGGTGAGAAAAAGTATTTTGAACAGAAAGGAATATATACTGTATGAGAGTCAAACTCTTAAATTAGGGCAGAGATTAAGATGAAGCAGTAGCCTACATGGTCTAGATGACCAGACATATTTTATTCCTACTGAATGTATTACCTCAAAGGGGTTTTGGCAATGAAGCCATTTATCTACTTACCCAGTTAGATGAACTGTGGATACCATTTTTATGTATCTGCGTCCAGTGCAGACATAAGCAACCACTTAGGGGGCTCCGGCCGCTAGGTGCCAAATAGTGTCCACCTGCCAAAAAGTCCCGCCCCATTCCCGCTATGTAAACAAAACTGATTTCTGCGACAATTTCACTGCTTAAACAGGCTTTGTTTAGCTAATAAGATGAAAACATTATTTCAAACAACTGTTGGGTCCACTGTTAACATTTCAACAACATGAAATTCATGTCTTAAACGTTTCTATGTTTCAGAAATAGCTAAGCAAATGTTTAATCTGCTTGACACATTAATGTCACCTTACAGATCACAAAATCTGCTCCATTCATATGCAAATATGTTTGATTCATACACTAGCTTGTCTGGCTGGCATGTTTATATTTTGAGCTTCCCTCCCCTTGTCTATACTGTCTATACAGCTGTTTATCGTTGTCTCTGACTTGGGATCATATTTAGGTAGCCATTTTCCCATTGTGCTTTGTGAGATCTTGACTATGTTTGTGTGTAGTTACTTTCTGCACTGCATGTAGCTTCATGTTTCGTTTATTCGCTTTATTGTTTTTGTGATTTAAGTTTCCCTTCTAAATAAAAGGATGGAAACATACCATGCTGCATCTTGGCCCACTCATTT
This sequence comes from Oncorhynchus gorbuscha, assembly GCF_021184085.1. NCBI lineage: Eukaryota > Metazoa > Chordata > Actinopteri > Salmoniformes > Salmonidae > Oncorhynchus > Oncorhynchus gorbuscha. The sequence continues at coordinate 75,763,252 of NC_060174.1, forward strand.
CAACGAGCTTGACAGTAGTCCTCTTTTATGTGAAAATGTGTTCTATCTTGCTTAGCTCATTATTACATCATTGTGGTTGAATATACTCTACATGCTTGTAAATGATACAAGACAGTTACATGTGCTATGTACAGTGGCGTATTTAGGTATAGGTGACATGGGCAGCCGCCCAGGGCAGCATCATACCAGGGGTGGCATGGGACGCCGGCACAAAAATGGGGGTGTTCGCCCAGGGAGCCATACAAGCTGTATGTACTTACCAACCAACTTACCAACTTTCACACAGCCAATGTCTGCAAGAAAAAAAATCTTGATATAAATTAAAAACATTATTATTACAACATGATTAAGATTATTTGCAATATCACAAAATGTACAATAAGATGTAATAAAGTAAAATACCTACCATCTTGATGTGGGTAGCCAGCCAAGCAGTGACAACAAGGGTGGGGGAAAACAACATCAGACAAAACAGATGATGGACGACAGACACGACTGACACACAAATTCACACACATTGACGACATGAGACAAACAAGACACGTGAAAGGCTTGCCGCATCTCCTGCACCGGGAAACCTTCGTACCTTCTCTCATGTACTTCCGGCAAAAGCAATGGGCGCTGACCTCTGTTGTATAGGGTGTGGACACCTTGGTAGGCCTGGATTTGGGACACCTGGATGTGGGACGCCTGGACCCAGGGCGGGGACTGGAATTGGGACTGGGAAATGGTGCTTGGCGCCAAGCCTTAAAACAAGACAAAAAATGTTTTCTCATGTATTTCTGATGGTATCGTGCCATGGAGGATTCCTCATCTCTGCAGAGAGTAAGACTGCAATAGCAAAACATTGGTCTGAATCATGACACGCTTACCGTGGTGAAACATCTTTGATGGGTTTCAACTCCGCCGCCACAGTCTTCACCCTCTCAAACTTCTGGCAGGCTAGACAGGTACCTTTAAGCACAAAGTGACACATTTTAACATTGTGTTCTCTCTGACATGACATTCACTGAAAGCATAATACAAATAAACAAAGGGTTATTTCACTGACCCATCTGTCCACATCCTTGACAATCCCACGCCAGAAGAAGCGTAGGTTGATTTTGGCAGTCATGCTCTTCACTTCGAAATGGCCAGCATGCATCTTGGTCAGAAAAGCCTCTTTCTCCTCTTTAGTGAAAATCACCCTCCTGTGTGGCTGGCCATCATTCCCCTGTAGGAACATGTGATTGCCTAACAAGCAGTGATGTAAAGCATTTAATTAAGTACAAATACTTTAAAATACTACATAAGTCATTTTTTTGTGTACCTGTACTTTACTTTATTTATATTTTTAACATCTTTTACTTTTACTCCACTACATTCCTGAAGAAAATAATGTTCTACTCTTTACATTTTGAGTGCATAGTAAGAATTATCCAGTTCACGCACTTATCAAGATAAAATTCCTGATCATTCCTACTGCCTCTGATCTGGTGGACTCACTCAACACAAATTCTTAGTTTGTTAATCATGTCTGAGTGTTGGATTGTGCCCCTGGCGATCCGTAAATTTAAAAAACAAGAAAATGGTGCCGTCTGGTTTGCTTAATATCAGGAACTTGAAATGATTTATACTTTTACTTTTGATGCTCAAGTATATTTTAACAATGACATTTACTTTGGATACTTCAGTATATTTTAAACCAAATACTTTTAGTCTTGTACTCTTTCTATTAAGTTATCTTTAATTTTACTCATGTATGACAATTAGGTACTTTTTCCACCACTGGGGATGTGAACGTGGGGTTGGCGGTTGCCTAGACAGGCAAAGCTGTGTCAGTCTCTCTAGAAACTAATTAGCCCAATTAAGCCTTGGAGTGCTAGTCACACGTTCACACTTCTCAGCATTACTTCTGGAGAATGCTTCTTTGCTCTGCTCTGCTCCAGTCTCCATTAAGTGTGTGGAATATGCATAGTATGGCAGATCTAATATTAATAGCTTTTATTGGCTTGATACTAGCATATTCATGAGCGTCACCTAATGGACTAATGGGGGTTCAACATTGACAGATGGACAGACAGCTTCTGAGGGATAGACTCACTGTAGGAGTGTGTTTTACCACATAATGACTTGCTCTTGTTTATTTAAAGTGGCCCTCCAGTCACCTTTTCACCTACCTCATTTTACACCTGATTTACTTAACAAAGGGTACATCGCAATAGGTGGTCCAGGTATGTCATGATCTACCAGCTCTCCCAGTCTCACATCAGAATTAGACATTCATCCATGTTTCTCAAACGTAACAGTTTGAAGTTGTTCCAAACATCAAATTTCAAAGTTGTTAAGGTTACATTTAGACTTTAAGTCTGAATTTTTAAGGATGGGGTTAAAAACCTCTTAAAATGTAATGGCAAAATGTAGATTTCCGCCTAAATAGACATACCCAAAAGAAACTGCTATGTGAATTACGTGATTCTGACATGCAAAAATGTGGTATATTTGGAAAGAAGACATCTGGGAGAAGATAGATAGGAGTTATATAGTTCAAAATGCCCAAGAACAAGCACACACAAAATAACAACTTTTAATTTTTTTTATTTTGAAAGTCAATCTTCATTGACAAGCTATAAGTTCATTATTGATGACTAGAGCTGTAAACACATCAGATGGCTTCCACAACATGTGAACAATATCCAATTTTCTTTGGTGATAGACCTAACAACTAGAAATGGGCAGATGTTTTAGTAAGTAGGGTCAGGTGTGGTTACGGGACGTTTCCAAGTCTCTGAGCCAGGAAGCAATGGTTTGCGTTACGCATTAAAGGTTCTAGGCCTTTCTTTGTCCGACCCAGGTCAACTGCATATCCCTGGAAAGCTTGTCATTGGCTACAAGACTGTCAAGGTGCCATAGTAGCCAATCCCCTGTGTGATGGATGCCTACAGCATGTAAGCAGGCAACATCATATTGTTGATGCACAAAGATATTGTCAATTGGTGGTCATTCGATTTTGCTATTAAGTAGTACATCATCAGATAACATTGGCAATAGGCTAGATTTGTTCAAACCAACTTGATGTTTAAAACTTTTTATGGATCAGTAAAAAGTTTTAAACATCAGGCTTCTTATGGATGCTAGCGTCCCACCTCGACAACTTCCAGTGAAATTGCAGAGCGCCAAATTCAAATTAAATTACTATAAATATTTAACTTTCATGAAATCATAAGCGCAAAACATCAAATTTACATTTACATTTACATTTAAGTCATTTAGCAGACGCTCTTATCCAGAGCGACTTACAAATTGGTGCATTCACCTTATGACATCCAGTGGAACAGTCACTTTACAATAGTGCATCTAAATCTTAAGGGGGGAGAGGGATTACTTATCCTATCCTAGGTATTCCTTAAAGAGGTGGGGTTTCAGGTGTCTCCGGAAGGTGGTGATTGACTCCGCTGTCCTGGCGTCGTGAGGGAGTTTGTTCCACCATTGGGGGGCCAGAGCAGCGAACAGTTTTGACTGGGCTGAGCGGGAGCTGTACTTCCTCAGTGGTAGGGAGGCGAGCAGGCCAGAGGTGGATGAATGCAGTGCCCTTGTTTGGGTGTAGGGCCTGATCAGAGCCTGGAGGTACTGAGGTGCCGTTCCCCTCACAGCTCCGTAAAGCTTAACTTGTTGTTAATCCAGGTGCGTGTCAGATTTCAAAAAGGCTTTAGCAAACCATGTGATTATCTGAGGACAGCACTCAGCACACAAAACATTACAAACAGTAACCAGCCAAGTAGATTAGTCACGAAGGTCAGAAATAGAAAAAAAACGAATCACTTACCTTTGCTGATCTTCATATGGTTGCACTCACAAGACTCCCAGTTACACAATAAATGTTTGTTGGATAAAGTCCCTCTTTATATAAAAAGAACCCATTTTGTTGGCACGTTTGGTTCAGTAATCCAATGGCTCAAATGCAGTCACAAGAGGCAGACAGAAATTCCAAATAGTATCAGTAAAGTTCGTAGGAACATGTCAAACGATGTTTATAATCAATCCTCAGGTTGTTTTTAGCCTAAATTATCGATAATATTTCAGCCGGACAATAGCATCGTCAATATTAAAGAAAAACAAGAAAGGTGTGCTCTCAGGATTGCGCACCAAACAGGTTGGGGATTTTCCACTGGCCTCTCATTGAAACTGCTTATTATCTCTCCTTTTTCAGAATAAAGGCCTGAAACAATGTCTAAAGACTGTTCACAGCTAGTGGAAGCCATAGGGAACTGAATCTGGGTCCTATCCCTTTAAATGGTGGATAGGCTTTTAATGGAAAAACACCCATTTCAAAATAATAGCACTTCCTGGATGGATTTTCCTCAGATTTTCACCTGCCATTTCAGTTTTATTATACTCACAGAAATTATTTTCACAGTTTTGGAAACTTTAGTGTTCTCTATCCAAATCTACCAATTATATGCATATCCTAGCTTCTGGGCCTGAGTAGCAGGCAGTTTACTTTGGGCACGCTTTTCATCCAAAATTCCGAATGCTGCCACCTTTCCCCAAAAAGTTAACCTCTTGCTCCTACCCGACACGCAGGCGTCCCATCTAGACATCTGGAAATGCAAATGCGCTACGCTAAATGCTAATAGCACTCGTTAAAACTCAAACGTTCATTAAAATACACATGCAGGGTACTGAATTAAAGCTACACTCGTTGTGAATCCAGCAAACAAGTCAGATTTTTAAAATGCTTTTCGGTGAAAGCATGAGAAGCTATTATCTGATAGCATGTAACACGCCAAAAGACCCGCAGGGGACGTAAACAAAATAATTAGCATAGTCGGCGCTACACAAAACGCACAAATAAAATATAAAACATTCATTACCTTTGACCATCTTCTTTGTTGGCACTCCTAGATGCCCCATAAACATCACTATTGGGTCTTTTTGTCGATTAAATCGGTCTATATATAGCCTAGATATCGATCTATGAAGACTGTGTGATCAAGGAAAAAAATAGCGTTTTATAACGTAACGTCATTTTTTAAATTAAAAAAGTCGACGATAAACTTTCACAAAACACTTCGAAATACTTTTGTAATGCAACTTTAGGTATTAGTAAACGTTAATAAGCGATCAAATTGATCACTAGGCGATGTATATTCTATAGCTGTACGTCTGGAAATAATGTCCGGGTAAATCTCAACCAAAATATCCGGTCGGAGACCGGAAGAAAGGCGCTACCTTGTGTCCGTTTGACCAAGAAACAAATCGTAGGCAAATGACAAGACCGTTGACATCGTGTGGAAGCTGTAGGTATTGCAACCTCGGCCCCATTTAATGTGGGTGATTCAACAATGGGTTCTAGTGGCGCATGGATATATTTTCCCATTTTCAGTGATCAGATTTTCCTGCGCTTTTCGATGAAACGCACGTTCTGTTATAGTCACAGCCGTGATTTAACCAGTTTTATAAACGTCTGAGTGTTTTCTATCCACACATACTAATCATATGCATATACTATATTCCTGGCATGAGTAGCAGGGCGCTGAAATGTTGCGCGATTTTTAACAGAATTTTCGAAAAAGTAGGGGGTAGGAGTAACAGGTTAATTTGATACTCCCATGTAGCTATAGCTCAAACACAGACCAAATCAAAGCTTACCTTGTAAGATGTTTGCTGTTTGGTGAAAACATTGCATAAAATTCATATTTTTACTCTCGGGGCTGGTGATCATGATTTCTGGAGTCCCAGCTTTCAGTGTGTATCAACGTATTCTGTGTTTTTTGTTGTTTATGCTTCACAACGCTAACCAAAGTGTAGGTAGCAGCCATCGTGAAATTAGGTCATCGGCTTGGCCCGCCCTTATAAATTGGTATGCCCATATATGGTAGTAAATCACACAAAAGATTTGAAGGCACCAATCAATAGCCAAGATACTCAGCTTTTCGCAGACACCCTGCTTTTGCAGATAGGGGCTACCGTTCTCATACCAGACTGAATTGAATAAAGAAATCAAAATAAACCAAATCTAATAAGGTCCCCAAATATGGGGACTTTACATTAAAGGTATTAACTCACAATTCTTAAGGTTAGGCATTAACATTGAATGGTTAAGGTAAGGGTTAAGGTTTGGGATAGGCTTAAAACTAAAATAAATATATACACTTTTTATAATTGGATTCAAACTTGGAACCTTTGGTATCAGTGGCAGATGCTTCCACCCCATCCACCATCCCCTTCCACAATCACCTAGCAAAACCGAAACCTACTTGAAGGTAACAGCGGGATTGGGGGGCTTTGCTATTGTTCCAAAAGGAAAGGGGGAGGCCAATGACAATGCCCTACTTGTTGAAGTTACCCTTTAGTGTGTGTACTTGCTTTTTAAAAGTAAAAGTTCAAAAACAGCTACAAGACGTCTGTAAGATATATAGATTTAAATGCAAAACCAATCTACTCCACTACTCTACTCCACTACGTGCAGAATGTCTGTAATATAATGGTTATAATGTTGAACAATTGACTGCACATCTAGTTAAAAAGTGAGGGTGCAATAAAGAACATGGTCCCTTTATATATCCCTCTGACACTGTCAGTTCACATATTTCCTGTTGCACAAATCCTTCACTCCATCGGGTACAGGAAAAAATAATAAAACCAACATCAGCTTGTAAACTTGCAAGCCAACATTTCTGCAGTCTGCTGGGTGAAAGGTAGGGTGTAGAGAGAGGGGGCCTACTTTCCTGCGTCAGCCCCATCCAGCTTCATCCCCAGGCCATGAGCGGTGGGATAGGAGGGGGTATAGGGAGGGTGGAGTGGGTGTAGTGCACCGGCGGTGAGCGGGAGGAGGACCAAGAGAGGAGTGAACGTCCTCCCTGATTAACTCTGGCCTGTGTGAGTGCACTAATGCATCTCTCTATTAGCATGTTTTCCTGGATGCCACAGGCAGCGCCGCTCTCCTTCCTGCTTGACATGTCACTATTCATATCAATCACACCGCCTCCTGGCATTCGTGTGGTGTGTGTTTGAATGTGTGTGTGTGAGAGAGAGAGAGAGTGTGTGTGAGAGTGTGTGTGTGTTTGAGTGAGTGTGAGCAAGTGTGAATGTCTGTGCGTGTGTGTGCCGTGTTCCGCCTTGACTGCACCTCTCTACACACTTTACATGCACTCAGTCAGATCCAGTGAGCAGGCCTCCCAGTGCGGCCCCCTAGGGGGAGGGAAGGTGGGGCCAGACCACCTGCACATCTGCACCCATGTCCCCTTGGACGGAATGTTCCAGCATGGAACATGTCTGTGATCCAGGCTCCGACTCCCAGAAAGAAGAATCACTCCTCAGAATCCTCAGAGAGGGAGAAAGAGAGAGAGAAAGACTGGCTCCTTAGATTATTACGACATCAGCTTAGTCAGGCACAAGACATTGTTCTGGAATGTAGTAATAGTGCACTACCCAGACGTCCCACATCTGTGTTTTCCAACCACAGTTATTAAAAAGTTATTTAAAAAGACACTGAGACATGAAGGTCAAAGCCAGTTCTTCCCAAATCAGCTCTGTGTAAAACTATTGTTTAGCTGTACATCATAAAATTTGAATCTCTCTAAGTAGCTCTGCTAAGAACAAGAGTCAAGTCTCATCCTGGAGTAAAAGAGAGATAAAAGGATATATTTAATCTCGCTTCATAAAGTTATGCAAGATTTATCTTTGCAGAGAATCAGCTACAGTTTTGAGTAAATATTTAAGATCTTTGCTCAAGTAAATCCTTCGAACAAAGTGTTTGCAAAACGAATCAAGTGTCTCCAAAGAGAATGAGCACTGCAGAGAGATTATGCAAGTGTCTCATCTTCAGTTCTTAGGACAGGCAGCATGGATGGATAGATTAGGTTTGATCTGCAGCATTATCCCCTGGATGGGGGGAACTTTAAGAAGTTGAGCCGAATGGGTGCAAAGCAGCCCAGTGCCTCATGCTCTAGTGGAGAGACTGCAGCACAAGTGAACTTCACAACACTATAGAGGAGTAAGAGAGAGGGAGGGATGAATGCCTGAAAGGGAAAAGGGTTGTAGGTAGAGAAGAATAGAGTGAGGGAGCCCTTGACTGTTCCTATAGTGCTGACCTGTCAGCCCTAAGAGCTTTGTTATCATATTCACTCCTTCTCCAGCCATCTCTCAGAAGAAGAACAGAACAAGGGGAACGAGAGCAGAAGGGAATGAAAGAGTGCAGCCACGGAGAGAGAGAGCCAGAGAGAAAGTCAGGCAGCCAGCAAACAAGGGAACGAGTGAGAGATGGGAGAATGAAAAAAAGCTAAATAAAATTCTCTTTACCTTCTCCTCCATCCCTCCACCCCTCCCGTACTCCCACCCCCATTATTTCTCTTGCGTTACTTTCTTCTGAAAATCGCCCTGAGGCTAAGCACTCTCCTGGGTGGCTAGCCCGGAGCCAGCCTTGTTTTCACACACTGATAATAATTTTCGCTGGTGGAGAACTAAGGCTTTTAAGGGATCAACCCCAATTCTCCCCAGCCTCCCTTCTTGGGCCCTCTCTGTCCTCCTACTGCACCTCCACGCGCCTCATGCCCTGTTCTCATCCCCACCACCCCTACATCTGAGAACACCCCCCCCCACCTCCACCACCCCTGACCTGACCCCACCCTCTTCCGTGCTCATCCTCACCCTCTCTTCCTCCACATTCAAATCCCGGTGCTTGCCTCCAAAACTTGATCAGAGCCTCCCGTCCACTCCCAAGGTCCCAACTCAGAAGGCCTTCACCAGGCAAAGTTGACAGAGAGAGATGTTATTAGAGCTGTTTCACCCACAAAGAGAAATGCAGCGAGAGCTACTGTTGTAGACAGAGGTGTTGGTGGTGCTAGGAAGGGGTTTATAAGAGCTATTCGTGGTGGATTCATGCATTTTGAAGAGATGTACTCTGCTGTCCAATTTGAAGCTGCCGCCTTCCATATGCAGTTTCATGCCTCACCCCACACAAATTCAGCCTTGTCTCGGGCCATTATTATTTTATATTTTACTATCAGCCATAATACACCTCAGTGTGAGAGGAGAGCAGCAGGAGCTGGCCTGTGCTGAGACTGAGGCTAGGGCTAGACTGGGAGGCAACAAGGAGCTGGGCTGGGGTAGTCAATCAGTACTCGCTTGCACCAAACATTATATAGGAACACTGCCGAGCCCGAATAGAAGACCCCACCACCACCCTCACTAACCCTGTAATGATGTTCACAAACCTGTATTCTTGTCATAATCGATATCCACTGATGGTGGAGTCCTAGCTGCACAAAAAATGTCCACAGCATGAGGTACTTGTTCTGATGCCTCCACTTTAGCTGAACACAGCCAACCATATCAGTCAGACAGCTCAGAGGAGAGAACAGAGAGAACAGAGAGAGAGAGAGAGAGAGAGAGAGAGAGAGAGAGAGAGAGAGAGAGAGAGAGAGAGAGAGAACAGGCACTTTTCCAATCAGTTATTCCATGCCTCTGTGGAGCTTTGAGGAGCACGTAGCAGGGGTAGCAGAAACCAAAGTTGCTGTTAGTTAGGACAAGATAGGGAGGACCAGAGCCAGAGCAAACCTGGACAGAAACACTCAGAGAGACACACCATTCAGCCAGAAACCACCACACCACTGGGGACGGATCATCATGGGTACCAACTCTAGCGAAGTGTAGTTTACAGTATGTTTGTGTCTTTTCATATTGATCTAGGCTCTGGGGCTGCGACACTGCGAAGAACAGGTACAGGTACCAACCGCTACTGTCCTGCCATCCAGGGGGCGATCTTTTATTTAGCCACTGCAGCAGCCGGCTCCCACCTATGAATTATGCAAGTGCCAGGCCCCTGTAACAAGCACCAGCTCGACTCTACACCTTGTGTGTGGCTTAAAATATAGATAAAAGCTGAACAGCCAGCTACAAACAAGTTATTTTTTTAATGACAGAGGTGAGCTGGTGAGGAGAGAGTCCACAGCAATTAGGGAGGAGAAGCAGGGAAGCATTGCACTGTGGGTCTGGGTCTAGCTCTCTCTGCTCTGCTACTGTGGAGAACAGTTCACAACAGAACAGAGCAGAGCAGAACAGAGGCTGAATGAATCCAATGAAAACAGCAACAACAACTATAAAAAAAAGTAATTATTCTGATCCTTCTAGAGTACTTTTGCAGTGTTTGAACATTTGTTTGAGATTCGGTTTTCATAACAAATGTTACGCAACATCCGTTGGAACCAGAAAGGAAGAGGAACATAATATGCAGTGAGTGTTACGTTGAGTTGGCCTGTGAGCTGTGAGTCTTGCTCTAATTACTTTCTTATTATGTCATGTAACACAGAGAAAAGATAGGAAACAGTCTAAAAACAGACTCAACCACAATTACTGAATTACTGAGTTACTTTCTTTGACCAAATGTAATAATCTGGATTTTAAGAGTCCAAGGCCTCTATGTTCCTATTTATTGTTAACTTATTTCTCACATGAGGCAAACACACACAAATGTGAACATTTCTGGCATGTCAGACTTTGTAGAAATCCCACTTCTGTAAAAAAATAAAACATGTTCTGTGCCAAGTAGAGTTCTTGTCTAATAGTTATATATACATCATTAATGAATTATTGACTAGTAGACTTTTTACTCCAGACTTGCCCCCTTTTTGAATATGGTATGAATAGGAACATGTTGAACGTGTTGCACCATAAGGGGCCTGTTTGTTCCACTGTAGGAATAAATCACAGCTGAAACTAAGACAAAGCCATGATTGCATTATCTCCACTGCACAGACCATAATAGAGGACTAATGCAAATCAAATCAAAGTTGGTTGACCGCGTACACAGATTTGCAGATGTTATTTCAGGTGCAGTGAAATGCTTGTGTTTCTAGTACCAACAGTGCCATATCATATCATATCATATCATATCATAGCCATACAAAACAATACGGACAAAATCCAAAAAGTAAAAATAAGAAAATAAAGAAATATCAGAACGAGCAATGTCGAAGTCCTGGATATGTACATATACAGTTGAAGTCGGAAAGTTACTTACACCTTAGGCAAATACATTTAAACTCAGTTTATCACAATTCCTGACATTTAATCCTAGTAAGAATTCCCTGTCTTAGGTGTCATATTTTGTCTTAGATTGTCTTGTCATTTTGCTTTTCCCTCTGTTCATTTTCCCCCTGCTGGTCTTTTTAGGTTCGTTCCCCTTTTTCTCTCTCCCTTCCTCTCTCTCTTCTCTCTATCGTTCCGTTCCTGCTCCCAGCTGTTCCTATTCCCCTAATCAATCATTTAGTCTTCCCACACCTGTTCCCGATCCTTTTCCCTGATTAGAGTCCCTATTTCTCTCCTTGTTTTCCGTTCCTGCCCTGTCGGATCCTTGTCTATTGTTCACCGTGCTGTGTCTATGTATCGCCCTGTCGTGTCGTGTTTCCCTCAGATGCTGCGTGGTGAGCAGGTGTCTGAGTCTGCTACGTTCAAGTGCCTTCCCGAGGCAACCTGCAGTTCTTGATCAAGTCTCCAGTCTGTTCTCGTCATTACGAGTAGTATTATGCCTTTTGATTGTAAAGTTACTTTACTGGATTAAAGAGCTCTGTTTTCGCCAAGTCGCTTTTGGGTCCTCATTCACCTGCATAACAGAAGGATCCGACCAAGGAATGGACCCAGCGACTACAGATGCTCGTAACACTGCCGTCGAGATCCAAGGAGCCATGCTCGGCAGACACGAGCAGGAATTGTCTGCTGCTCGCCATGCCGTGGAGAACCTGGCCGCTCAGGTTTCCGACCTCTCTGGACAGTTCCAGAGTCTTCGTCTCGTGCCACCTGTTACTTCCTGGCCTGCCGAGCCTCCGGAACCTAGGGTTAATAACCCACCTTGCTACTCCGGGCAGCCCACGGAGTGCCGCTCCTTTCTCACCCAGTGTGATATTGTGTTCTCTCTCCAACCCAACACATACTCTAGCGAGAGAGCTCGGGTTGCTTACGTCATTTCACTCCTTATTGGCCGGGCTCGAGAGTGGGGCACAGCTATCTGGGAGGCAAGGGCTGATTGTTCTAACAATTACCAGAACTTTAAAGAGGAGATGATTCGGGTTTTTGACCGTTCAGTTTTTGGTAGGGAGGCTTCTAGGGCCCTGGCTTCCCTATGCCAAGGTGATCGATCCATAACGGATTACTCTATAGAGTTTCGCACTCTTGCTGCCTCTAGTGACTGGAACGAGCCGGCGCTGCTCGCTCGTTTTCTGGAGGGACTCCACGCAGTGGTCAAAGATGAGATTCTCTCTCGGGAGGTTCCTTCCAGTGTGGACTCTTTGATTGCTCTCGCCATCCGCATAGAACGACGGGTAGATCTTCGTCACCAAGCTCGTGGAAGAGAGCTCGCGTCAACGGTGTTTCCCTGCTCCGCATCGCAACCATCTCCCTCCTCTGGCTCAGAGACTGAGCCCATGCAGCTGGGAGGTATTCGCATCTCGACCAAGGAGAGGGAACGGAGGATCACCAACCGCCTGTGCCTCTATTGCGGATTTGATGGACATTTTGTCAATTCATGTCCAGTAAAGGCCAGAGCTCATCAGTAAGCGGAGGGCTACTGGTGAGCGCTACTACTCAGGTCTCTTCATCTAGATCCTGTACTACTATGTCGGTCCATCTACGCTGGACCGGTTCGGGTGCTACATGCAGTGCCTTGATTGACTCTGGGGCTGAGGGTTGTTTCATGGACGAAGCATGGGCTCGGAAACATGACATTCCTTTCAGACAGTTAGACAAGCCTACGCCCATGTTTGCCTTAGATGGTAGTCATCTTCCCAGTATCAGATTTGAGACACTACCTTTAACTCTCACAGTATCTGGTAACCACAGTGAGACTATTTCTTTTTTGATTTTTCGTTCACCTTTTACACCTGTTGTTTTGGGTCATCCCTGGCTAGTATGTCATAATCCTTCTATTAATTGGTCTAGTAATTCTATCCTATCCTGGAACGTTTCTTGTCATGTGAAGTGTTTAATGTCTGCCATCCCTCCCATTTCTTCTGTCCCCACTTCTCAGGAGGAACCTGGCGATTTGACAGGAGTGCCGGAGGAATATCATGATCTGCGCACGGTCTTCAGTCGGTCCCGAGCCAACTCCCTTCCTCCTCACCGGTCGTATGATTGTAGTATTGATCTCCTTCCGGGGACCACTCCTCCTCGGGGTAGACTATACTCTCTGTCGGCTCCCGAACGTAAGGCTCTCGAGGATTATTTATCTGTGTCTCTTGACGCCGGTACCATAGTGCCTTCTTCCTCTCCGGCCGGGGCGGGGTTCTTTTTGTTAAGAAAAAGGACGGTACTCTGCGCCCCTGCGTGGATTATCGAGGGCTGAATGACATAACGGTTAAGAATCGTTATCCGCTTCCCCTTATGTCATCAGCCTTCGAGATTCTGCAGGGAGCCAGGTGCTTTACTAAGTTGGACCTTCGTAACGCTTACCATCTCGTGCGCATCAGAGAGGGGGACGAGTGGAAAACGGCGTTTAACACTCCGTTAGGGCATTTTGAGTACCGGGTTCTGCCGTTTGGTCTCGCCAATGCGCCAGCTGTTTTTCAGGCATTAGTTAATGATGTTCTGAGAGACATGCTGAACATCTTTGTTTTTGTCTATCTTGACGATATCCTGATTTTTTCACCGTCTCTCGAGATTCATGTTCAGCATGTTCGACGTGTTCTACAGCGCCTTTTAGAGAATTGTCTCTACGTGAAGGCTGAGAAGTGCTCTTTTCATGTCTCCTCCGTTACTTTTCTCGGTTCCGTTATTTCCGCTGAAGGCATTCAGATGGATTCCGCTAAGGTCCAAGCTGTCAGTGATTGGCCCGTTCCAAGGTCACGTGTCGAGTTGCAGCGCTTTTTAGGTTTCGCTAATTTCTATCGGCGTTTCATTCGTAATTTCGGTCAAGTTGCTGCCCCTCTCACAGCTCTTACTTCTGTCAAGACGTGTTTTAAGTGGTCCGGTTCCGCCCAGGGAGCTTTTGATCTTCTAAAAGAACGTTTTACGTCCGCTCCTATCCTCGTTACTCCTGACGTCACTAGACAATTCATTGTCGAGGTTGACGCTTCAGAGGTAGGCGTGGGAGCCATTCTATCCCAGCGCTTCCAGTCTGACGATAAGGTTCATCCTTGCGCTTATTTTTCTCATCGCCTGTCGCCATCTGAGCGCAACTATGATGTGGGTAACCGCGAACTGCTCGCCATCCGCTTAGCCCTAGGCGAATGGCGACAGTGGTTGGAGGGGGCGACCGTTCCCTTTGTCGTTTGGACAGACCATAAGAACCTTGAGTACATCCGTTCTGCCAAACGACTTAATGCCCGTCAAGCTCGTTGGGCGTTGTTTTTCGCTCGTTTCGCGTTTGTGATTTCTTACCGTCCGGGTAGCAAAAACACCAAGCCTGATGCCTTATCCCGTCTGTTTAGTTCTTCTGTGGCTTCTACTGATCCCGAGGGGATTCTTCCTTATGGGCGTGTTGTCGGGTTGACAGTCTGGGGAATTGAAAGACAGGTTAAGCAAGCACTCACGCACACTGCGTCGCCGCGCGCTTGTCCTAGTAACCTCCTTTTCGTTCCTGTTTCCACTCGTCTGGCTGTTCTTCAGTGGGCTCACTCTGCCAAGTTAGCTGGTCATCCCGGTGTTCGAGGCACTCTTGCGTCTATTCGCCAGCGCTTTTGGTGGCCGACTCAGGAGCGTGACACGCGCCGTTTCGTGGCTGCTTGTTCGGACTGCGCGCAGACTAAGTCGGGTAACTCTCCTCCTGCCGGTCGTCTCAGACCGCTCCCCATTCCTTCTCGACCATGGTCTCACATCGCCCTAGACTTCATTACCGGTCTGCCTTTGTCTGCGGGGAAGACTGTGATTCTTACGGTTGTCGATAGGTTCTCTAAGGCGGCACATTTCATTCCCCTCGCTAAACTTCCTTCCGCTAAGGAGACGGCACAAATCATCATCGAGAATGTGTTCAGAATTCATGGCCTCCCGTTAGACGCCGTTTCAGACAGAGGCCCGCAATTCACGTCACAGTTTTGGAGGGAGTTCTGTCGTTTGATTGGTGCGTCCGTCAGTCTCTCTTCCGGGTTTCATCCCCAGTCTAACGGTCAAGCAGAGAGGGCCAATCAGACGATTGGTCGCATACTACGCAGCCTTTCTTTCAGAAACCCTGCGTCTTGGGCAGAACAGCTCCCCTGGGCAGAATACGCTCACAACTCGCTTCCTTCGTCTGCTACCGGGTTATCTCCGTTTCAGAGTAGTCTGGGTTACCAGCCTCCTCTGTTCTCATCCCAGCTTGCCGAGTCCAGCGTTCCCTCCGCTCAAGCGTTTGTCCAACGTTGTGAGCGCACCTGGAGGAGGGTGAGGTCTGCACTTTGCCGTTACAGGGCACAGACTGTGAGAGCCGCCAATAAACGCAGGATTAAGAGTCCAAGGTATTGTTGCGGCCAGAGAGTGTGGCTTTCCACTCGCAACCTTCCTCTTACGACAGCTTCTCGTAAGTTGACTCCGCGGTTCATTGGTCCGTTCCGTGTCTCCCAGGTCGTCAATCCTGTCGCTGTGCGACTGCTTCTTCCGCGACATCTTCGTCGCGTCCATCCTGTCTTCCATGTCTCCTGTGTCAAGCCCTTTCTTCGCACCCCGTTCGTCTTCCCTCCCCCTCCCGTCCTTGTCGAGCGCACCTATTTACAAGGTACGTAGGATCATGGACATGCGTTCTCGGGGACGGGGTCACCAATACTTAGTGGATTGGGAGGGTTACGGTCCTGAGGAGAGGAGTTGGGTTCCGTCTCGGGACGTGCTGGACCGTTCACTTATTGATGATTTCCTCCGTTGCCGCCAGGATTCCTCCTCGAGTGCGCCAGGAGGCGCTCGGTGAGTGGGGGGTACTGTCATGTTTTGTCTTAGATTGTCTTGTCATTTTGCTTTTCCCTCTGTTCATTTTCCCCCTGCTGGTCTTTTTAGGTTCGTTCCCCTTTTTCTCTCTCCCTTCCTCTCTCTCTTCTCTCTATCGTTCCGTTCCTGCTCCCAGCTGTTCCTATTCCCCTAATCAATCATTTAGTCTTCCCACACCTGTTCCCGATCCTTTTCCCTGATTAGAGTCCCTATTTCTCTCCTTGTTTTCCGTTCCTGCCCTGTCGGATCCTTGTCTATTGTTCACCGTGCTGTGTCTATGTATCGCCCTGTCGTGTCGTGTTTCCCTCAGATGCTGCGTGGTGAGCAGGTGTCTGAGTCTGCTACGTTCAAGTGCCTTCCCGAGGCAACCTGCAGTTCTTGATCAAGTCTCCAGTCTGTTCTCGTCATTACGAGTAGTATTATGCCTTTTGATTGTAAAGTTACTTTACTGGATTAAAGAGCTCTGTTTTCGCCAAGTCGCTTTTGGGTCCTCATTCACCTGCATAACATTAGGTCAGTTAGGATCACCACTGTGTTTTAAGAATGTGAAATGTCAGAATAATAGTAGAGATAATTATTTATTTCAGTTTTGATTTCTTTCATCACATTCCCAGTGGGTCAGAAGCCTACATACACTCAATTAGTATTTGGTAGCATTGCCTTAAAATTGATTAACTTGGGTCAAACGTTTCGGGTATCCTTCCACAAGCTTCCCACAATAAGTTGGGTGAATTTTGGCCCATTCCTTCCGACAGAAATGGTGTAACTGAGTCAGGTTTGTAGGCCTCCTTTCTCGCACACGCTTTTTCAGTTCTGCCCACAAATGTTCTATGGGATTGAGGTAAGGGCTTTGTGATGGCTACTCCAATACCTTGACTGTGTTGTCCTTAATTAAGCCATTTTGCCACAACTTTGGAAGTATGCTTGGGGTCATTGTCCATTTGGAAGACCCAATTGCGACCAAGCCTTAACTTTCTGACTGATGTCTTGAGATTTTGCTTCAATATTTCCACATCATTTTCAACCCTCATGATGCCATCTATTTTGTGCACCAGTCCCTCCTGCAGCAAAGCAACCCCACAACATGATGCTGCCACCCCTGTGCTTCACGGTTGGGATGGTGTTCTTCAGCTTGCAAGCCTCCCCCTTTTTCCTCCAAACATAACGATGGTCATTATGGCCAAACAGTTCTATTTTCTTTCATCAGACCAGAGGACATTTCTCCAAAAAGTACAATCTTTGTCCCCATGTGCAGTTGCAAACCATAGTCAGGCTTTTTTATGGCGGTTTTGGAGCAGTGGCTTCTTCCTTGCTGAGTGGCCTTTCAGGTTATGTCGATGTAGGACTCGTTCTACTGTGGATATAGATACTTTTGTACCTGTTTCCTCCAGCATCTTCACATGGTCCTTTGCTGTTGTTCTGGGTTTGATTTGCACTTTTCATCTCTTGGAGACAGAACGCGTCTGCTTCCTGAGCGGCATGACGGCTGCGTGGTCCCATGGTGTTTATACTTGCGTACTATTTCTTGTACAGATGAACGTGGTACCTTCAGGCGTATGGAAATTGCTCCCAATGATGAACCAGACTTGTGGAGGTCTACAATTTTTCTTCTGAGGTCTTGGCTGATTTCTTTTGATTTTCCCATGATGTCATGCAAAGAGGCACTGAGTTTGAAGGTAGGCCTTGAAATACTTCCATAGGTACACCTTCAATTGACTCAAATTATGTTAATTAGCAGAAGCTTCTAAAGCCATTACATAATTTTCTGGAATTATCCAAGTTTAAAGGCACAATCAACTTAGTGTATGTAAACTTCTGACCCGCTGGAATTGTAATACAGTGAATTATAAGTGAAATAATCTGTCTGTAAACAATTGTTGGAACAATTACTTGTGTCATACACAAAGCAGATGTCCTAACCGACTTGCCAAAACTATAGTTTGTTAAAAAGAAATTAGTGGAGGTGTTGAAAAACAAGTTTTAATGACTCCAACCCAAGTGTATGTAAACTTCCGACTTCAACTGTATTACTGCATATACAGTATAGTTCAAAAGTTTGGGGACACTTATGAATGCCATTGTTTTTGAAAGAAAAGCACATATTTTGTCCATTAAAATAGACATCAAATTGTATATATATATGCCATTTAGCAGACGCTTTTATCCAAAGCGACTTACAGTCATGTGTGCATACATTCTACATATGGGTGGTCCCGGGGATCGAACCCACTACCCTGGCGTTACAAGCGCCATGCTCTACCAACTGAGCTACAGAAGGACCAGAAATACAGTGTAGACATTGTTAATGTTGTAAATGACTATTGTAGCTGGAAACGGCTGATTCTTAATGGAATATCTACATAGGCGTACAGAGGCCCATTATCAGCAACCATCACTCCTGTGTTGCAATGGCATGTTGGAGTCGCCTCTTCACTGTTGACGTTGAGACTAGTGTTTTGCGGGTACTATTTAATGAAGCTGCCATCTTCCAACTTGCAACCTTTTATACTGTACCTAAAGCAAATAAGCCTCCTCTTTGCCCCCAAATGAGCTGAATTTATTGACAGCTGCCATAAACTGTCTGAGAGACTCATATATAGGATTCAATAAGGGTTGTGTTCAAATCTAACACTCCCCAATCTCTGGTTTTACCCTGAGTAATACTACTCTACTGGGAGAAGCCAAGGTTTGCCACAAGGAGATCTACACTTGGAAAATGTCTGTGGAAAATGTCTGCTGCCTCTCTCTGGTCTATGAGCTTATCAAAAGGAATTATGGATTCCCTGCTCCTTTTAAAGAGATCTCCTCTGAGCTCTCCCATCCTTCTCCCATTCCACACTCCTCACACTTGCACTAGCAATCACACTAAAACACTGACTGATGTTTCCAGTTTCCCTTTCTCACTCACTCACACACTCACTCAACTCACTCTCCCTTCTTTCTCTTGCTCTCTCTACCCTATATCTCTCTCTTTCCCTCTTTCTGCTCTGCAGGAATTCAAATTCAATTCCAGCTGATGGATGAGAGTCAGACAGACCGTCAGACAGTGCCAGCTGGGCCCAGATGTGGAGCTGCACCAGAGAGACCACCAAGCCCTCCTGGTTGGAAAGGATCTGTCATCCGGCGTCTGTCACTGTGACAGAGGGCCTCCCCATGCTGGAGAGACCTGGGCGTGCAGCTCTCCCAGGGGGCCCAGTGGACAGACCTGATGGGTAGGCTGGGTCCATTAGGCTGGGCCTACTGGTGCAGAAGCCATAAAGGCATGTGGTGCTATGGTCTTGGTGGTGGTAGTGGTTTGGCACATGGATGGCACAGCTGTCCTTCTACCTTTCAACCCCCCTACTGCCTGCCATCTCCTCCATCCCCTGCGCCCCTGTACACACATAACACTCAGCACCACTCTCCTTTGTTGTGTAGTCTTCTTCACCATTATAGCAGATGTGCCACTGCTAGCCAGCAACACTAGCTTACCCCCATAGTCAATCAACCTAACTCCTATAATCTAAGTGGCTAACACACACTCACAGACACACCACCATGCACGCATGCATGCATGCACATGCGCTCATGCACACAACACACACACACACACACACACACAAACTGAAATACACACATCGGATGCGCACACCCACATTTCAATTTCTATTTCTGATTTCTGACCCACTGTAATTTGTGGTATAGAGAGAGTGGGTTTACTGCAGGCCCCGTCACCTGCAGCAACACAGACTGCCTTGAATTATTAATCCCTAATATCATTATGTAGTCACTACTTGTCATAACAATCTAGCCTGGCAGAGGGAAACTCAATCTGCAGCCGCCCAGCACAGACAATGATCTTTAATTATTCATACAGACTAATTGGCTACAGGATTTGCGGGGCACAGTTACTTTTGTTCCTCTCATAGCTACTGCTGCTCCTTCAAGAAACAATATTATTAGAGGCCAACCCTCCCCTCGCCCCCATGTCAGCGAATTAGCAAGGATGTCAACCTCTCTCACCCTCTCCGCTTTCTCCCCTATCTCCCCTCTCTCCCTTCTCTCCCCTCCCCTCTCCTCCCCTCTCTCCTCATGGCTCCACCTTGACATTGGTTAATTAACACACGCTCAGACAGACAGACCATCACACTACTCTACATGGCTGCTACTCAGCACAGCTCATCTCTATTTAGCTCACGCTGCACCCAGGCCCATGCCAGCTATCACCACCCGCTTGTGTGCATTAGCCAGGAGGACAAAGCCTGGGGTAAAGAGACCTGGAGGTACAGTGAGCTACATAACTGTGTCTGAATGCAGTTTAATACGGGTCAGTCTGTTACAGCTACTACACAGTGTTCCACCAGGACTCCTACAGTGCATGAGACTCAATGTGACCATTTCAATGGACAAAAAACACCTGACCTTCAACATTTAGCTCATGACTTTTTCTTGACTGGATGTTTGCTTAGCTTAGTATAAATGATGTTGCATTATCATCATGCCCAGTAAACAGCATGCACTGTGGCCTCCCCTGTACCACCCGACTGAAAAACACTGTGTTAAAGTGTTATGTAAGTATGTTAAAATAATATATATACTGAATCGATGTGCTGTACTTTAAAAACAATAGGCCTACTGCTGACAAACACAGATGATCTTTGAATGCCAGTCTGAGAAGTAAAGTATATACAGTACCAGAGTAAAGTGGAGGTCAGGTTAGACAGGTGGACATCAACCTTCAGACAATCAACACAAATACACGCACGCACGCCCACAGGCACACACACGCACACACACACACACACACACACACACACACACACACACACACACACACACACACACACACACACACACACACACACACACACACACACACACACACACACACACACACACACACACACACACACACACACACACACACACACACACACACTCTTCAAAAGACATGGGTTATTGACCTCTTCACCTCCTGGAGTGAGAAATATGGTACTCCATACAATACTTCCGTTCTTCTACAAGACCTCACACCCAGGACCCAGATCTAACCAGCCTCAATAACCACAGCACCCAAACAGATGAAAAGTAAGGTGTGTTTGTGTGTGCTACTGAGGTCATCATGAGGTTACAGATCTATACTTTCATCATGGCCAGATAGAGTAAGAAGAGAGAAAGGTTAGAATATTTTGACTGTAGAATGTGTAGGAATTACAAAATAATAATTGCATGATCCTCCCCAGAACAGCTCAGAGGTTGATAAGTGACTGTTGACATGCAGGCAGTAGAGACAGACTCTCACAGAGACATAGAGGCAGGGGTTAAGCTGTAGCGGTCTCTCTTTCCCCTCCTCTCTCAGCCGAGGATCATAGATTGTAGATCCCTGTGGCTCAGTTGGTTTGCAACGCCAGGGATGTGTGCTCTCCCTATTCGAAGGTGCTCTGGATAAGAGTGTTTGCTAAATGAGTAAAATGTCAAAGAGGGCAAAAAACAGCCTCAGCTTTGAATAGTAACAGTTACAATATTCAAACCTTGTCTGCAAAATGAGACAGCATGCATATTTTATGAATCAAGTCTTTTTGAAAAATTAAAGCTTTGTACAATGGTATCATTGCCTGAGACTTCCCCTCCTATCTCATCACTGCATCTCTCTCTCTCTCTCTCTCTCTCTCTCTCTCTCTCTCTCTCTCTCTCTCTCTCGCTCTCTCTCGCTCTCTCTCGCTCTCTCTCGCTCTCCCTCTCGCTCTCGCTCTCTCTCTCTCTCTCTCTCTCTCTCTCTCTCTCTCTCTCTCTCTCTCTCTCTCTCCCTCTCTCTCTCTCGCTCTCTCTCTCTCTCTCTCTCTCTCTCTCTCTCTCTCTCTCTCTCTCTCTCTCTCTCTCTCTCTCTCTCTCTCTCTCTCTCTCTCTCTCTCTCTCTCTCTCTCTCTCTCTCTCTCTCTCTCTCTCTCTCTCTCTCTCTGTGTATATTTCTCTCTCTGAAACTTTTTGCCGTAGCAAAATCCAATGGCACCTCACAGCAAAAAGGTCTGGTTCTGGGCAACACCCAACACTGTTAGAAATACAGCTAAACCCATCAAATGGAAGCTTATATTTCTTTGCCAGCTGAAATATACATTTTCTTTAAACATGTCTGTCAAATGCCAAGACGGCAAGACTTTGAAAGTAGGCCAACACTTTACTATTACAGACAGTCAAACGGAGAGTAAAAACAAATCTAGCAGTGTGTCCCTTAATGGGTGCCTGCGAGGTAGCCTGTGGATGGTCCTCTATGTCTGATTCTAAGTATGTGGTCTCTCCCAGATCCAAGACAGGGGCTTAACGGGAACGTGTCAGTCAGTCACACTGTGGCCATTCTCTGGTGTACAGAAACCAGGAGCAGAGTGGCATTGCATCATCCTCCATGGGACATCCTGCTACACAGAGAGAGAGTGAGAGACAACGAGTGAGCGAGACCCACTAAGTAGACCCACTAAGGAGCTTGCTATATGATACATCGTGCCCCCCCTTGGAACACACACACACAGGGGGACACAGGAGGGACAGACCTCTCCAAATGATGTGCAAATAGTGCCCCTCTCCTTCCCCCAATGGAATAACTGTGTCACAATCAAGAGCCACTCCAGCCATAATCTGCTTTTTAGGGGTACGCCGGCAAAGCTCATTTACATAATCGAGTCGACAGGTGTGGAGAGGGTGAAAGAACACTAGAAAAGGGGAGGGGGGAGGAGTATAGTAGAGGTGAAGATGGAAATGGAGGGAAGAGGAGGAAGGAGAGGGTCAAAAGAGGGGGAAGTGAGGAAAGGGGTGGACGAGTGCTCTTTCTCCTGTTCTTTTCGTGGTTATTGGGCACAGAGCCCTGATTGGACCTGACAGTCACACCTGCCATCACTCTTCCTCACCCGTTCATCATCCCCCCTCCTCGCCCCCTCTCTCACCCCCCACTCACCTCCTCTCCACCACTTCCCCTATCTATCTATCTATCTATCTATCTATCTATCTATCTATCTATCTATCTATCTATCTATCTATCTATCTATCTATCTATCTATCTATCTATCAGCAATCATTAGACACCAGCCAAAAGGAACGGAACACATTTAAAAATGGAGACCATCTCTATCTCGCTTTCGCACACACACCACCACCACATCTATCTCTCTCTCTCTTACAGTCCATTGCCCCATCTCTCTCACACTCTTTCTTTATTTCTCCTTCCTCTCTCCATTTCCCTTTCCCCTCTCTTCCATTCTCTTTTGCAAACAGCGTGTCACTCAGCGAGACGTACGCCTCAGACATTAGAGAGCTGGTGGAGCTGTGGTTCAGGACCCGAGCCATGGCCCTGCGTCAGTGCCCGCATGCAGAGTGGGACAACCACACACAATCTCATTCCGACAGGCACTTCCCCCCAAGCCTAATTGAAGGGCCCTTTTAAATCCCCACAGAGAACCAACCAGAGAGTGTAGGCAGGAGCGGCCATGAGGGAGAGCGAAGGTCCCTTTGGAGGAGGGCCGAGGCTTGGGTGTGAGCTGGTCAAGACTCCCAAAGCGCCCTGGTTCAGGATAAAAAACATTAAAATAATCAAATAGGAACATATCCTGCTGTGTCCTTGCAAGATGGCGCTTCGATTTGAGTTCTTAGGAAACTATGTAGTTATTTCTTACATTGTTCCCGAGGAAATCTTAAGTCTTATTACATACAGCCGGGAAGAACTATAGGATATAAGAGCGACGTCAACTTACCAACATTATGACCAGGATTACGACTTTCCCAAAGCCGATCCTCTGTTCGGACCACTACCCAGGACAATGGAGCTAATTCCAGCAGGCGATCCAAAACAACAACGCCGCAGAAGGGGCAGACGGAGCAGCCTCCTGGTCAGGCTCTGTAGACGTGCACATCGCCCACCACCAAGTATACTACACGGCAATGTCCAGTCTCTTGACAACAAGGTAGATGAAATTCGAGCAATGGTTGCCTTCCAGAGAGACATCAGAGATAGACTCTGTTTCACAGAAAATGTCTCTCTCAGGATATGCTGTCGGAATTGGTTCAGCCACCGGTCTTCTCCATGCATGGCTCAGACAGAGATAAACACCTCTCTGGGAAGAGGAAGGGTTCGGGGTGTAAGCTTCATGATTAACAACTCGTGGTGTAATCATAACAAGGAACTCAAGTCCATCTGCTCACCGACCTAGAATTCCTTACAATCAAATGCCGGCCATATTACCTCCCAAGAGAATTCTCGTCAGTTATCATCACAGCTGTGTACATTCCCCCTCAAGCAGACACCAAGATGGCCCTCAAGGAACTTCACTGGACTCTATGTATACTAGAAACCATATATCCTGAGGCTGCATTTATTATAGCTGGGGATGTTAACAAAGTAAATTTGAGAACAAGGCTACCTAAATTCTATCAGCATATTGATTGCACTATGCGTGGGGGTAATACACTCGATCAAAGCTACTCTAACTTCCGCGATGTATAGAAAGCCCTCCCCCGCCCTCCAATCGGCAAATCCGACCATGACGCCATCTTGCTCCTACCATCTTATAGGCAGAAACTCAAACAGGATGTACCAGTGACGAGAACCATTCAACGCTGGTCTGACCAATCGGAATCCACGCTTCAAGATTGTTTCGATCACGCGGACTGGGATATCGTCCAGTCAGCCTCAGAGAAGAACATTGACCTTTACGCTGACTCGGTGAGTGAGTTTATAAAGAAGTGCATTGGAGATGTTGTATTTTTTTGTACAACAAAAAATATCTAGTTAACAGAAGAAAGGAAGACAAAATAAGGACAAAAGAAGGACAGAAGAAAAAGGAAAAGAAAGAGGACAACAAAGTGAAACAGTCAGCACTTCTATTGCAACTTCGTATTTCGTCGTCCTAACGTAGTCTACACTGCTATCTGCCCAGCAGCTAGCCTGCTAGCATACGTCCACCGTCTACCGAATAGCAGCACTGTAGAAACTATTACACTCTCCTGAACGACTTGATTAGTGTAGTGTTAGCTAGCTACATAGTTGTCTTTGCTGTCTTCGTATCCAAGATAATTGTGTAGTTTAGAGCGTGTAGTCTTAGAGTGATTATCTTAATTTACCGAGGTTAGCTAGCCAGCTATTTGTCGTCCTTAACGTAGGAGACACTGCTAGCTAGCCAACAGCTAGCCAACGTCTACTGAATAGAACTTCCGCACTCAACAACCCGGTCGCATTCCGCTTCGCTCCACAGGTAGTATCACATTTTTCATTTCATTTCATTACAGCACAACGGTTTGATTTGTTTGATCGTAGCTAGCTACATAGCTAGCTACATAGCCGTCTGTGTATCAAAGATAATTGTGTAGTCTAGAGCGATTTTCTAGGTTAGCTAGCCAGCTATTGTCGTTCTTTTAACGCAACGTAACGTAATCAACACTGCTAGCTAGCCAGCTAGCCCCCGAATAGCAGCACTGTAGAAACTATTACACTCAACGGAACGACTTGATTAGTGTAGTGTCAACAACGCAGCCACTGCCAGCTAGCCTACAAAGTCAACAACGCAGCCACTGCCAGCTAGCCTACTTCAGCAGTACTGTATCATTTGAATCATTTTAGTCAATAAGATTCTTGCTACGTAAGCTTAACTTTCTGAACATTCGAGACGTGTAGTCCACTTGTCATTCTAATCTCCTTGCATTAGCGTAGCCTCTTCTGTAGCCTGTCAACTATGTGTCTGTCTATCCCTGTTCTCTCCTCTCTGCACAGACCATACAAACGCTCCACACCGCATGGCCGCTGCCACCTTAATCTGGTGGTCCCAGCGCGCACGACCCACGTGGAGTTCCAGGTCTCCGGTAGCCTCTGGAACTGCCGATCTGCAGCCAACAAGGCAGAGTTCATCTCAGCCTATGCCTCCCTCCAGTCCCTTGACTTCTTGGCACTGACAGAAACATGGATCACCACAGATAACACTGCTACTCCTACTGCTCTCTCTTCGTCCGCCCACATGTTCTCGCACACCCCAAGAGCTTCTGGTCAGCGGGGTGGTGGCATCGGGATCCTTATCTCTCCCAAGTGGTCATTCTCTCTTTCTCCCCTTACCCATCTGTCTATCGCCTCCTTTGAATTTCATGCTGTCACAGTTACCAGCCCTTTCAAGCTTAACATCCTTATCATTTATCGCCCTCCAGGTCCCCTCGGAGAGTTCATCAATGAGCTTGATGTCTTGATAAGCTCCTTTCCTGAGGACGGCTCACCTCTCACAGTTCTGGGCGACTTTAACCTCCCCACGTCTACCTTTGACTCATTCCTCTCTGCCTCCTTCTTTCCACTCCTCTCCTCTTTTGACCTCACCCTCTCACCTTCCCC
The DNA here is from genome assembly GCF_021184085.1 of Oncorhynchus gorbuscha. Lineage (NCBI taxonomy): Eukaryota > Metazoa > Chordata > Actinopteri > Salmoniformes > Salmonidae > Oncorhynchus > Oncorhynchus gorbuscha. Next base: position 75,789,449 of record NC_060174.1, read on the forward strand.
CCCTACTCACAAGGCAGGCAATACGCTCGACCTCATCTTTACTAGATGCTGTTTTTCCACTAACCTCATTGCAACTCCCCTCCAAGTCTCCGACCACTACCTTGTATCCTTTTCCCTCTCGCTCTCATCCAACACTTTCCATAATGTCCCTACTCGGATGGTATCGCGCCGTCCCAACCTTCGCTCTCTCTCCCCCGCTACTCTCTCCTTTTCCATCCTATCATCTCTTCCCTCTGCTCAAACCTTCTCCAACCTATCTCCTGATTCTGCCTCCTCAACCCTCCTCTCCTCCCTTTCTGCATCCTTTGACTCTCTATGTCCCCTATCTTCCAGGCCGGCTCGGTCCTCCCCTCCCGCTCCGTGGCTTGACGACTCATTGCGAGCTCACAGAACAGGGCTCCGGGCAGCCGAGCGGAAATGAAGGAAAACTCGCCTCCCTGCGGACCTGGCATCCTTTCACTCCCTCCTCTCTACATTTTCCTCCTCTGTCTCTGCTGCTAAAGCCACTTTCTACCACTCTAAATTCCAAGCATCTGCCTCTAACCCTAGGAAGCTCTTTGCCACCTTCTCCTCCCTCCTGAATCCTCCCCCCCCTCCTCCCTCTCTGCAGATGACTTCGTCAACCATTTTGAAAAGAAGGTCGACGACATCCGATCCTCGCTTGCTAAGTCAAACGACACCGCTGGTTCTGCTCACACTGCCCTACCCTGTGCTCTGACCTCTTTCTCCCCTCTCTCTCCAGATGAAATCTCGCGTCTTGTGACGGCTGGCCGCCCAACAACCTGCCCGCTCGACCCTATCCCCTCCTCTCTTCTCCAGACCATTTCCGGAGACCTTCTCCCTTACCTCACCTCGCTCATCAACTTATCCCTGACCGCTGGCTACGTCCCTTCCGTCTTCAAGAGAGCGAGAGTTGCACCCCTTCTGAAAAAACCTACACTCGATCCCTCCGATGTCAATAACTACAGACCAGTATCCCTTCTTTCTTTTCTCTCCAAAACTCTTGAACGTGCCGTCCTTGGTCAGCTCTCCCGCTATCTCTCTCAGAATGACCTTCTTGATCCAAATCAGTCAGGTTTCAAGACTAGTCATTCAACTGAGACTGCTCTTCTCTGTATCATGGAGGCGCTCCGCACCGCTAAAGCTAACTCTCTCTCCTCTGCTCTCATCCTTCTAGACCTATCGGCTGCCTTCGATACTGTGAACCATCAGATCCTCCTCTCCACCCTCTCCGAGTTGGGCATCTCCGGCGCGGCCCACGCTTGGATTGCGTCCTACCTGACAGGTCGCTCCTACCAGGTGGCGTGGCGAGAATCTGTCTCCTCACCACGCGCTCTCACCACTGGTGTCCCCCAGGGCTCTGTTCTAGGCCCTCTCCTATTCTCGCTATACACCAAGTCACTTGGCTCTGTCATAACCTCACATGGTCTCTCCTATCATTGCTATGCAGACGACACACAATTAATCTTCTCCTTTCCCCCTTCTGATGACCAGGTGGCGAATCGCATCTCTGCATGTCTGGCAGACATATCAGTGTGGATGACGGATCACCACCTCAAGCTGAACTTCGGCAAGACGGAGCTGCTCTTCCTCCCGGGGAAGGACTGCCCGTTTCATGATCTCGCCATCACGGTTGACAACTCCATTGTGTCCTCCTCCCAGAGCGCTAAGAACCTTGGCGTGATCCTGGACAACACCCTGTCGTTCTCAAATAACATCAAGGCAGTGGCCCGTTCCTGTAGGTTCATGCTCTACAACATTCGCAGAGTACGACCCTGCCTCACACAGGAAGCGGCGCAGGTCCTAATCCAGGCACTTGTCATCTCCCGTCTGGATTACTGCAACTCGCTGTTGGCTGGGCTCCCTGCCTGTGCCATTAAACCCCTACAACTCATCCAGAACGCCGCAGCCCGTCTAGTGTTCAACCTTCCCAAGTTCTCTCACGTCACCCCGCTCCTCCGCTCTCTCCACTGGCTTCCAGTTGAAGCTCGCATCCGCTACAAGACCATGGTGCTTGCCTACGGAGCTGTGAGGGGAACGGCACCTCAGTACCTCCAGGCTCTGATCAGGCCCTACACCCAAATAAGGGCACTGCGTTCATCCACCTCTGGCCTGCTCGCCTCCCTACCACTGAGGAAGTACAGTTCCCGCTCAGCCCAGTCAAAACTGTTCGCTGCTCTGGCCCCCCAATGGTGGAACAAACTCCCTCACGACGCCAGGACAGCGGAGTCAATCACCACCTTCCGGAGACACCTGAAACCCCACCTCTTTAAGGAATACCTAGGATAGGATAAAGTAATCCTTCTCACCCCCCCTTAAAATATTTAGATGCACTATTGTAAAGTGGCTGTTCCACTGGATGTCATAAGGTGAATGCACCAATTTGTAAGTCGCTCTGGATAAGAGCGTCTGCTAAATGACTTGAATGTAAATGTAAAATGTTGTACCCACTGTGACTATTAAAACCTACCCTAACCAGAAACCTTGCATGGTTAGCGGCATTCACGCAAAACTGAAAGTGCGAACCACCGCATTTAACTATGGAAAGAGATCTGGGATCATGGCTGAATATAAACAGTGTAGTTATTCCCTCCGCAAGGCAATCAAACAAGCAAAATGCCGGTACAGGGAAAAAGTGGAGTCGCAATTCAATGGCTCAGACACGAGATGTATGTGTCAGGGTCTACAGGCAATAACGGACTACAAAAAGAAAACCAGCCATTTCATGAACACCAACGTCACGCTTCCAGAAAAACTAAACACCTTCTTTGCCCGCTTTGAGGATAATACAGTGGCACCGTCGCGGCCCGCTAACAAGGACTGCACCCCCCCTCTCTTCTTCTCCGTGGCCGACGTGAGTACACGTCATAAACATGTTAAAACCTCGCAAGGCTGCTGGCCCAGACATCATCCCTAGCCGTGTCCTCAGAGCATGAGCAGACCAGCTGGCTGGTGTGTCTACAAACATATTAAATTTCTCCCTATCCCAGTCTGCTGTCCCCACAGGCTTCAAGATGGCCACCATTATTCCTGTACCCAAGAAGGCAAAGATAACTGAACTAAATGACTACCGCCCTGTAGCAATCACTTCTGTCATCATGAAGTGCTTTGAGAGACTAGTCAAGGACATATCACCTCCACCTTACCTGCCAGCCTTGACCCACTTCAGTTTGCATACCGCCCCAACAGGTCGACAGACGATGCAATCCCCATTACACTGCACACTGCCCTATCCCATCTGGACAAGAGGAATACCTATGTAAGAATGCTGTTCATTGACTACAGCTCAGCATTCAACACCATAGTACCCTCCAAGCTCATCATCAAGCTGAAGGCCCTGGGCCGCCCCCAGGTGGTGAAGGTAGTAAACAACATCTCCACTTCACTGACCCTCAACACTGGGGCCCCACAAGGGTGTGTGCTCAGCCTCCTCCTGTACTCCCTGTTCACACACGACTGCATGGCCATGCACGCCTTCAACTAAATCATCAAGTTTGCAGACGACACAATAGTAGTGAGCTTGATCACCAACAACGACGAGACAACCTCCAGGGAAGAGGGGAGGGCACTCGAAGTGTGGTGTCAGGAAAACAACCTTTCACTCAACGTCAACAAAACAAAAGAGATGGTGGACTTCAGGATGCCGCAGAGGGAGCACCCCACTATGCACATCGAAGGGACAGCAGTAGAGAAGGTGGAAAGTTTTAAGTTCCTCAGGGTACACATCACAGACAAACTGAAATGGTCCACCCACACAGAGTGTGGTGAAGAAGGTGCAACAGCGCATCTTCAACCTCAGGAGGCTGAAGAAATTTGCCCTGTCACGCAAATCCCTGACAACCTTTTACAGATGCACAATCGAGAACATCCTGTCGGGCTGTATCACAGCCTGGTACGACAAGTGCACCGTCCTCAACCGCCAGGCTCTCCAGAGGGTGGTTCGGTCTGCACAACACATCACCAGGGACAAACTACCAGCCCTCCATGACACCTACAGCACCCGATGTCACAGGAAGGCCAAAACGATCATCATGAACAACAACCACCTGAGCCACTGCCTGTTCAACCCGCTATCATCCAGAAGGCGAGGTCAGTACAGGTGTATCAAAGCTGGGGCCGAGAGACTGAAAACAACTTCTATCTCAAGGCCTTCAGACTGCTAAACAGCAATCACTAATTCAGAGAGGCTGCTGCCTACATTGAGACCCAATCACTGGCCACTTTAATAAAGGGATCACTAGTCACTTTAATCAATGCCACTTTAAATAATGTCACTTTAATAATGTTTACATATCTTGCAAAGTCATCTCATATGTATATACTGTATTTTATACCATATATTGCACCTTGCCTATCCCGCTCGGCCATCGCTCATCCATATATTTATATGTACATATTCCCATTCACCCCTATATATTTGTGTGTATTAGGTAGTTGTTGGGGAATTGTTAGATTACGTGTTAGATTTTACTGCACTTTCGGAACTAGAAGCACAAACATTTCGCTACACTCACATTAACATCTGCTAACCATGTGTATGTGATCAATAACATTTGATTTGAGATATAGGCTACATGAGGTTTGCTGCTGTTTCTGTATGCAGATTACCACACTGAACCTCCATGTTGCTGCATATCCTACCATTTAAAGATGTTGTACATCAATGTTTCTGCCAATGGCTATGACATTCACATTGGTACTATGCTACATGCACATGTCCAATGTTCATTCTAGGGGATACTCGGGAAGCTCCAACAATTTAGCCCATGCATCTTCCTTAAAATGTAAAAACCCAATAAGGCTTCCGGATGGCATGTGGAAGGGTGAAAGCAAGGAAAGGGATAAGGGTAGTGGAAGTAAGGAGCAGGGAAAGGTTGTGGAAAGAAGACGGGGACAGGGATATGGAGGGGTTAGGCTGAGGATATGGGGTATAGGTGTAACGGATGTGAAACGGCTAGCTAGTTAGCTGTGGTGCGCACTAAATAGCGTTTCAATCGGGGACGTCACTTGTTCTGAGACCTTGAAGTAGTGGTTCAAGGTTCCCCTTGCTCTGCAAGGGCCGCGGCTTTTGTGGAGCAATGGGTAACGATGCTCCGTGGGTGACTGTTGTTGATGTGTGCAGAGGGTCCCTGGTTCGCGCCAGGGTATGGGCGAGGGGACGGTCTAAAGTTATACTGTGACATAGGCATGGATGAAGAAGAGAAATGGAGGAAGAGGAGGTAGAGGTAAAAGAAGGCGTAAGAGTTCGGTTTCCGGGAATGGAGGGGGTGAGTGCCAATCCCCATCACTCCCAGCATGAAGCCACCACGGTATGCCTGGCCCGCATGGAGTGCACTGTGATCTGCAATCTGCAAACATTACTTCCCCTCCCTGGTACCCACTGGGCCCGTCCCAGGGGGAGGCATTAACAAGCCCATCTAGTTAAATGTAGCTCCTGCATTACCTAATGTGCTGGCCTACTGCAGTGTATGAGACAGGCCCATCTATTATTGATCCCATGTAGGAGCATCTCTCTCTGTGAAGAAGCTACAGTAGAGTAGAGTAGAGTAGAGTAGAGCAGGGCTGCGTGGAGGCTGGCGGAGCCTGACAGATCGGAGGGAGTCAGCCCGCTGCTTTGTTGTGAGTGGGCTAAGTTAAAGAGATGTTTATTAGAGTAGAGGATTCTGCAGTCCTCTCTCTCTCTATCTCACTCACTCTCTCACTGTATCTTTATTTCATAAAGACAAGGTTTGTGAGCATCGATCATCTCGTTCTTTCTTTCTCACTATCTCCCCTGTCAAAGGCTTGATGATTCATCACTCATATCTCTGATTCCTATCCCTCTTCATGTTCTTTCTTCTCTCTCTCTCCCTCTCCCTTGCTTTCTCTAACTCACTCCATCTCTCTGGTGGGTATGAAAAAAATGTTAATTTCACAGAAGTCATTGGAGGTTTGTCTGGTAGCTTTTCCCCGCTTTCATTTCTGCCCCTCACATCAGCGATCTTCATCTAGCATCAGGGCCGGGCTCCAGGCATAAACAACATAAGCGGCGCTTAGGGCCCCTGGCCGCTACGGGGCCCACGACCCGATTATTTATCTCTTTTAGGAACTCATTCAGGGTGTCAATTTACTGTTGAGAGTTAGAATAGAAGAATACACAAGGTGTCATTTTAAAATGTGGTCGTGCATCAGCAGTTGTTTAGCTATGTATCAGGTCAGTTAACAATTTTTAGGTTGGTAAGTTAGTCTCGCCAGCTATCTAAACTTGTTGTAATCATGTCCGACTACCAACCGGGCACCTCCAGTAGTTCCCTATTTATTTTTTTAGTCTGACTCAGATATAATTCAAATGGAATAAGTCATGGCATAATGTATACAATTGCAGGAATGTAAAACTGCACATTTTCTCTCTCCGCCCCATGGTAAAATTTGTACATTTGCCAAAAACATGTTTTTAAACTGCAATATTTTCTCTATGCCCCATGGCAAAATGTGTAGAATTGTAGGAAATTAACTTAAAATGTTGTCTCCGTTGTCAGTGCCCATATTGCCAAGGTCAGATCCTTAGGCTCCAGTTGCTGTAGAATTAATTTAATGCAGACATTTCCCTCCTCTAGTTCCTATTGCAGTTGTTATTGTAAGGAAAATCACATTGATTCCATTTCCAAGTTGAGTGCTCAACAGAACAGAGCTACTGTAGTAACAACTACTCATGCATTTCATGAATAATGATAGCTTAAGCTTACAATGTATTTTTCTGAATCATTAATGGATGTGTGTCTTGGAGTAATACAACTAACAGCTACAACAATGCAATACAAAGTACAAAGAAATAACATTGTCCATGTTCACAAAACTAAATGTGCCACGTGATTCTTCTCCTCACAGCACAGACTCTGCCTAAATACGATAATGCTAAACACAATCACAAAATGGTGAATTTGTAGTGTTCCACTTTTACTGTGTGTTTGTGTGTGTAGGTTTGTGTGCGAGCGTGTGTGTGTGTGTTTTTACAAACCCACACTTGTCTGATCAGACACTGGCTTGCCTTTGCCATGTATTGATTAGTTAGCCCAGCGTTGTCTGGTTCAATTCCAGCTAAATTAAAAATTAACTGTCACATTTTTGTGCATAAAACCCATCAATAATTCAGCTCACTCCCTGGTCTCCACTGTTTCACACACACACACACACACACACACACACACACACACACACACACACACACACACACACACACACACACACACACACACACACACACACACACACACACACACACACACACACACACACACACACACACACACACACACACACACACACACACACACACACACACACACACGTTCTTCTATCCTCGTGGGGACCTAAAAATAATTTCCATTCAAAATCCTATTTTCCCTAACCCCTGACCCTAACCCTTAACTTAATCCTAAACCTAACCCTAAACCTAAACACTAACCCCTTACCCTTACCCTAACTCTAATTCTAAATCTAATTCTAAACCTAAACCTAACCCGTAAACTTAAAGTAGCCTTTGTCCTCATGGGGAAGTGGGAAATGTCCCCACGTGGGAGAATTGTCTGTGTTTTACTATCCTTGTGGGGACAAAGACAAACACATACACACGCGTGCACACGCACACACATGCACGCACGCACGAACACACACACACACACCCTGAAAGTGGAGCACTACCCTGTCATTACAGTAAACTGTGATTTTAGGGGACCCTCATCCTCTCTTCTCTTGGGCACATCTCAGAGTTATTACTGGAATGTTCCAACACCCCTCCCCTCCCCTCCTCTCCCTTGTTATTGATTTCCATCCAAAACAAGCTCATGATCTGGGGTGCTACGCCACGAAGAACAATTAATTGTGCATGTGATCGATGTCCGTCCAGGAATCAATACGGTCTTGGCTGTGGATGGCGACATGCACAACGCAGGCAGGCTGCACCTGTGGTGATCAATGGCTTGGAAAGCCCCACTATACTACAGTATCCACAATTGTCCCTGTCTTCAACCTCACACTGTACATAGATCATTTCAACCACCCCATGGTTTATGAAGTTAGTCTCATTAAGATAAAATCTATTTACCAAGAGATCACTAATACTGTATCATTACTGTATAGTACATCAACAGAGCAGATTAATGGACAATTAATCAATGATCCTGCTCATCTATTTCATTAATACTCATCTTCTGAACGATTGAATACATTTGACATATTCAGCCAGGCCCTGACGGTTGTACTGTATAATGTAGATTCAGTATGTATATTAAGATGCCTTGATCCATGTTGCCCCTGCTACTCATTTGGCGCCATGAGGTACTCAGCCACAAAGTTACAGAGTGTTGACATACTTCATCTCAACAAAAAGCCTCTTATGACACAATAATGTGCTCTCTATCTTCTCCAAGAGGTCTTTCATTGACAAATCAATACTGGATAGAAAAGAGCGGTTTTATGATCACTCAGTGTGTGTGTGTGAGCGAGCGCTAAGGCAGTCCGAGGCTAGTATTGATTTTGCCTGGGCAGACCTGGATGCAGGATTGTGCATTCTGATTACTGCCATTAGGGCTGAGCAGGGGTACACCACCTTTCGCTCCAGGACCTGCCTCACACAACCAGCAACGGCAATCTATAAGGCAAGAGGCATAATCCACACACACATGCATACACACTGTGCACTTGCACAGACACGCAGGCTCTCTCACACACACACACCTTACTTTTGCTCTCACATTAAGAATCACATATTTCTGTTCGCAAAAAAAAAAATCTGCCTCCAAATGTTGCTTTTGAGATCCTCTTAGATATATATGGCCAAAGCAGCATTACAAACTTGGAATTTAGTTTTGCCATTAAATCATTGGTTTGTATTTCAGATTTTGGGCTGGGCTGTGAGGGCTTGTTTCCAGCCAGGTTAGGAGAGATCAACACATTAGGCTCAGATTCAGACCTGGACAACCGCATCAGATCCTATTCAGATCCTCCAAGGCCATGGCTTGACAATTCTGTACTTTGCTGAACACAACATCGCTCTAAAATTCCTCATATGTTTTTCTAGTTACTAGTTAGTTACTAGTTACTAGAACAGACCCATGTTCGACCAGAGGGGAGGTACAGTAAGGAGGGCATTGGGGGCATCTACCTGTCTTTCTCCAGTTACAGTGGGGAGTGAAGGGTTTTAGGCAGCAGGTCTGGGATTAGAGTAGGATTCGCTAGCTCAGTGGGGTAGCTATAGTTAAGCTACCTAGTGTACTGAGAGTTGGGTTAGCTAGCTCAGTGGGGATAGCTATAGCTAAGCTAGCTAGTGTACTTGGAGTGGGGTTAGCTAGCTCAGTGGGGATAGGTAAATTAGTTAGTGTACTGAGAGTGGCATTAATTAGTGACCAGACGTCCCTGTTTTCTGGGGACAGTCCCCATTTTTGGTGGCATGTCCTTGGCTGGAGCTGTCCTCGGAAATGTCCCCGTTTGTAACTGTGCGTTAGAAACAGACCGCAAAGTGAAATAATATTTTACGTGATAAGAAAGACCGGGCAGCAGAGCCTACCGGTTAACGTCTCAATCATGTTGTGCTTGTTTTGGCCAACAGATGGGGCTGGTTGCTATATCAGCTTCATTCACTCTTCTTCTTCTACTAACTACTTGCTCGCGATAGTTTTAGAGAAATCTGCTGTGGAAAACTCGACCAGAAACTAGCAAGTGTCAAGTGAATCCACAACATCACCACAAACGTCTTTTCAAACCAGGTCAGTTACAATCGTTTGAGATACTAGCTAGTGATGTTATAATGTCACAATTTATTATATAGATAGATCCACACACTGAACTTTGGCTGGCCTTTGTCCATGAAAACCTGACATATTCAGTGACACTATCAAGATGCTTGAAGGCCAGGACTGCTGTGCTGTGGAGTCTGTGAAACGTTGAGGCAAAATTGACGTGATAACAACTTCATTCCAGTTTTGGTCAGAGAACTTCTGAGAGAGCTAGAGGAAAATGGAGCAATGTCTAAAGAGAGCTTTCTCAAAACATCCCAATCATTCTTCACTACGGCTGTGAACTACAAGCATGAGGAAAGCACAGAGATAATCTAAAAGATTTACATTGTCTCCTTTTAAAAAGGCAACCTCAGCATGAAGAGATCCAGAAGGCAGCAGCCACACTGCATGAAAAATGCCCCAATGTGACCATCAATGAGGATGCATTGTTTGACGAGATTACTGGCCTGCAAGAGTTCCTAAAGGGGGGATCGCTTGAAGAATGGAAAACATCTGAGACACCGCTTAGTCAGGGATGGAGCACGGTGGTTACCCACTTCAAAGAGAATGACATCCCACACACTAACCTGGCTAGATTAGCGTCTGTTGTGAAGACAAACTTCAACCTCCCCTGCCAGGAGTTCATGGAGAAGCTGGCCAAAGACAGAAAAATCCTGAAAATACATTCTTCTGAGAAATATCCAGATTAGGTCGGTATAGTATATTATGTTACCAATCTCATCATCATCTTATTTCTTTATTATGCTGTTAATTATTTCACATATACTATTGTTTTTTTACATTTTGCTCGTTTTCTCTTCTGCTGGTATTCTACCCAGACTACCAGGACCACTGAAAGGCTGTTCAGATCGGACAGTTCTGTCTTGTGTATCAGTGTATCTGTAATATAGTTGTTTTCTCTCAGTGGGCCTGTTAGACTAAATACATGAAACCGGAATTGTCCCCCTTTTTTAGTTCATAGATAATAACATTGGATATTTTAATCATATATTGACCGCCGAGCTGGAAATGTCCCCGGTTTTCATTTCAGAAATCTGGTCACCTTAGGTTAGCTATCTCAGCCATTTTCAGTGCTAATAGACAGACAGCCCACTGACTCTTCCCGGACCTGCTCCCACTGGACAGGCTGACCAAGCAGAGGGAGAGATAATGAGAAGGAGAGGGACAGGGTGGTAGGGGTGAGAGGGGTGGCTTTGGAGTGCTGCCCAATGGAGAAATCAATGCTCCTCAGAGCCCCAAAAAAGGAGGGGGTAGAGGGGAATACGAATTGGAGTAGAGAAGGAGAGGAGGACGAGAAGAAGAGACAGAGGAAAAGGAGGGGGAACGGCCACCCAGCAGAGAAGAAGGGGGAGAAGAGAGAGGTGTACACACTTACTCTCCACTTGGATACCCTCTATCCTCTCCTCCAGCCCTGCAGTCTCTACCTTGTCGGGCCAACCTGTAGCCCCTCTGGTTTAAAAGTGGCCGGAGGAAATGGAGAGCGAGAAATATAACTATTTTCAGCTCCCACTGAAACCCCCAACAACAACAACCTGTGATGGATGGTGGATGGCGAGGCCTGGGCTGTGAAATATTGATGAGATGTAAAAAATAAATACAAATCTGTGATGTAATTGTTTCTTTTCTCCCTTTGCCCTGCCATCATCGATGCCATCACCTGGTTGACTCGCTGCCTTTCTATCACACACACTTGCAGCAAGACCCTTCAGGCTCTAAAAGTGCCTGCTGACACTCTCATACGCTGGCCCATTGGCCATCTCTGGCAAAGGTGGCGTACACACACTCAGACACTAACACACACACACACTCGGACATTAACACACACACACACACACACACACACACACACACACACACACACACACACACACACACACACACACACACACACACACACACACACACACACACACACACACACACACACACACACACACACACACACACACACACACACACACACACACACACACACACTCAGATACAAACAAACACACTCAGACACTAACACACATACACACTCAGACACTCACAGACATACCCTCAGCCAGGCAGGCAGCAGCTCTAATGGCATAGACAGGGTTGTGAAGCACAAAGAGAGAAAAGGCATACAGTGAGAGATGGAGAGGGACTGTGCTGGGTGATGTGATAAGGCCATTTAAGGCCCGTCTGCTAATCTGGTGGTTCAAGGGCAGGTGGTCCATCCCAGTATACTATAACTTCTGCAAAATTAAAGAGAGGTAGAGGGAAGAGAGGGACCACAGCAGATGATAATGTACAGCACTATACGGAGTCGTGATTGCATGGAACTCCCTTCCATCTCATTTAGTGCAAGCAACACCTCCCCCCCATGTGACCTACTTGTGTGTATGTACTGGCATGTATGTGGAACTGATAGATGCAAACACACACACTACATAAATTATAAAGTCTTGTCTGTAATGTATTTTTTCTTACGTGTCAGACCTCAGTAAGACTCTCTCTCTCTCTCTCTCTCTCTCTCTCTCTCTCTCTCTCTCTCTCTCTCTCTCTCTCTCTCTCTCTCTCTCTCTCTCTCTCTCAGGGGAACATGAGCTGTAAGTCTGTCATGACATTAAAGTGTTCCAGTGAGCAGAACAGCTCTCAGGAGATGACTTTCTACAGTATGTGAGTCAGACCAAGAGGACAGGCCAGGGGAGGGAGCTGGCAACATGAGTGATTCAAAGCAAGAGAGAGTAGAAGTCTGTTAACCCTGTCTCCAGGCTCACCCATGGATTGTTTTTAAAGCAAAGGATGAGTAAAAGCAGATGAAGGGGAGAAAGAGATGGGGAGGTTAAGAAAATAGACATGAGTGATTCAAAGCAAGAGAGAGTAGAAGTCTGTTAACCCTGTCTCCAGGCTCACCCATGGATTGTTTTTAAAGCAAAGGATGAGTAAAAGCAGATGAAGGGGAGAAAGAGATGGGGAGGTTAAGAAAATAGAGGGAGACAGAGAGAAATGGAGGGATGGGATGGGGGTTTGAGAGAGAGATATGGTGGGGGATGAGAGAGAGACACTGTTTCTATGCCATCAAAAGGAACATACCAATTAGGATACTGGAATCAGTAATAGAACCCATTGCCCTTCATGGTTGTGAGGTCTGGGGTCCGCTCACCAACCAAGCATTCACAAAATGGGACAAACACCGGATTGAGACATCAGATTATGCATGCAGTGCAGAATTAGGCCGATACCCTTTAATGACCAAAATCCAGAGAAGAGCCATTCAATTCTACAACCACCTAAAAGGAAGTGATTCCCAAACCTTCAATGACAAAGCCATCACCTACAGAGAAATTAACCTGGAGAAGAGCCCCCTAAGCAAGCTGGTCCTGGGGCTCTGTTCACAAAAACAAACAGACCCCACAGAGCCAAGGACAGAAACACAATATTAGACCCAACCAAATCAAGAGAGAAAACAAAAAGATAATTACTTGACATAGTGGAAAGAATTTTCAAAAAAAGTGAGCAAACTAGAATGTTATTTGGCAGAGTACACAGTGGTAGAATACCTGACCATTGTGACTGACCTAAAATTAAGGAAATCTCTGACTGTGTGCAGACTCAGTGAGCATAGCCTTGCTATTTTAGAAAGGAAACCATAGGCAGACCTGGCTCTCAAGAGAAGGCAGGCTATGTCCCCACTGCCCACAAAATGAGGTGGAAACTGATCGGCACTTCCTAACCTCCTGCCAAATGTATGACCATAGAGACACATATTTCACTCAGATTACACAGACCTACAAAGAATTTGGAATCCAACTTCCATATCTATTGGGTGAAATACCACAGTGTGCAATCACAGCAGCAAAATTTGTGACCTGTTGCCACAAGAAAAGGGCAACCAGTGAAGAACAAGCACCACTGTAAATGCAACCAATATTTATGTTGATTTATTTTCCCTTTTTTTCTTTAACTATTTGCACATCATTACAAAACGTTATATACAGTTGATGTCGGAAGTTTACATACACTTAGGTTGGAATCATTAAAACTAATTTTTCAACCACTCCACTAATTTCTTGTTAACAAACTATAGTTTTGGCAAGTTGGTTAGGACATCTACTTTGTGTATGACACAAGTAATTGTTCCAACAATTATTTCACTTATAATTCACTGTATTATAATTCCAGGGGGGTCAGAAGTTTACATACACTAAGTTGACTGTGCCTTTAAACAGCTTGTTAAATTCCAGAAAATTATGTCATGTCTTTAGAAGCTTCTGCTAATTAACATAATTTGAGTTAATTGGAGGTGTACCTGTGGATGTATTTCAAGGCCTACCTTCAAACTCAGTGCCTCTTTGCTTGACATCCTGGGAAAATCAAAAGAAATCAGCCAAGACCTCAGTAGAAAAATTGTAGACCTCCACAAGTCTGGTTCATCCTTGGGAGCAATTTCCAAACGCCTGAAGGTACCACGTTCATCTGTGCAATAAATAGTATGCAAGTATAAACACCATGGTACCACGCAGTCGTCATGCCGCTCAAGAAGGAGACGCATAATGTCTCCTAGAGATGAACGTACTTCATCTGGTGCGAAAAGAGCAAATCAGTCCCAGAGAAACAGCAAAGGACCTTGTGAAGATGCTGGAGGAAACCGGTACAAAAGTATCTATATCCACAGTAAAACGAGTCCTATATCAACACAACCTGAAAGGCCGCTCAGCAAGGAAGAAGCCACTGCTCTAAACCCAACGTAAAAAAAGCCAGACTACGGTTTGCAACTGCACATGAAGACAAAGATTGTACTTTTTGGAGAAATGTCCTCTGGTCTGATGAAACAAAAATAGAACTGTTTGGCCATAATGACCATCGTTATGTTTGGAGGAAAATGGGGAAGCTTGCAAGAAGAAGAACACCATCCCAACCGTGAAGCACGGGGGTGGCAGCATCATGTTGTGGGGGTGCTTTGCTGCATGAGGGACTGGTGCACTTCACAAAATTGATGGCATCATGAGGGAGCAAAAATATGTGGATATATTGAAGTAACATCTCAAGACATCATTCAGGAAGTTAAAGCTTGGTCGCAAATGGGTCTTCCAAATGGACAATGACCACAAGCATACTTCCAAAATTGTGGCAAAATGGCTTAAGGACAACCAAGTCAAGGTATTGGAGTGGCCATCACAACGCCCTGACCTCAATCCCATAGAAAACATGTGGGCAGAACTGAAAAAGCATGTGCGAGCAAGGAGGCCTACAAACCTGACCCAGTTACAGCAGCTCTGTCAGGAAGAATGGGCCAAAATTCACCCAACTTATTGTGGGAAGTTTGTGGAAGGCTACCCGAAACATTTGACCCAAGTTAAACAATTTAAAGGTGATGCTACCAAATACTAATTGAGTGTATTTAAACTTCTGACCTACTGGGAATGTAATGAATGAAATAAAAGCTGAAATAAATCATTCTCTCTGCTATTTATTCTGACGTTTTACATTCTTAAAATAAAGTGGTGATCCTAACTGACCTAAAACAGGGAATTTTTACTAGGATTAAATGTCAGTGAATTGTGGAAAACTGAGTTTAAATGTATTTGGCTAAAGTGTATGTAAACCGCCGACTTCAACTGTACACATAATATATTTTATTCGTCTGGAACTTTTGTGAGTAATGTTTACTGTTCTTTTTTTATTGTTTATTTAATGTTTGCTTATTATCTATTTCAGTTATTTTGGCAATGTATGTGTGTGTTCCATGCCAATAAAGCCCCTTAAATTGAATTGAATTGAAATTGAAAATGAAAATGAATTGATAGTGAGAGAGAAAGAGAGAGAGAGAGAAGGAGGACAAGGCCCACCACACTCAGCTACAGGAAGACTGCAATCAATAATTTACATCATCTGTCACCACGCGCTCCACTGGACCACTCAACAAACAGAGCAGACAAATTAAGGCAAAAACACACACATGCAAGAGAGCTGCACACACACACAGACACGCAGACTCACAGACACACACTCCACGCTCCGCGGCACCGGTCCCGACCACCTCTCTACTTCGCTCACAAGCAGCAGCAGAAAATAACAGATTGAGCAGAGTGCACCAGACCCCTACTATCCATAACGCCTGTTTCATTTTCAACACACACTGCCATTTTAGCAGTCTAGACTCCAGACGCCAGGAAATTGCCTGTTTCTGAGCCTTTTGTCTCTTACAGCAGCCATGTTATATTCATATATGTCAATGTTGCGTGAGCTTTAATATTTGATATATTCCTATCCCTGTAGTATTTCCTAGAGTGTATGATTAGACTTGTCAGGGGGGGGGGACAAACAGTAAAGGGATAGCCCCATGGTAAATGAACTGTATGTTTGTTTTAGAAGATGAAACTAGTGAAACCATCATCCACAGCAGCTATGTATTCTGGTTCTCTCAGACTGCATCATCCTGAATAGTTATGGACTGAGATGCTAATATTCTTACTTTATAATACCTTTCATTAATAAGTCATTATACAGGCTTATAACATTCTTGATTGCTTTCAAAGTGCTATAATACTCATTCACTATTAGTGCATACATTATGCAAGATAGGCTTATTAATGAAAAGTATTATTGAGTTTTGTAGTTATTTTCTTGAATTGAAACCAACAGGCATGCTAGTCTGTGATGAGTAGACTAATTCCAGAAGACTAAAGCACTGTGAAGCAGACAGCAGATCATTGGGTCCGTCAAAACAAAGATCCCTCAAAAAGTAGCTAAAACACTAGCAGAGTAAAAACAAGAATGTCTGTCCATTTCTAGAGCAAAGTTTGTAGTTGTGACAATTTGGACCTGCGCCGATCGCCCCTAACACACGTACTTAAAAAAATGTTTTATACTATCACTGACATTATAGAGGACAAATGTACTTACTATGACTGAGATATGTGGTTGTCGCACCAAGTTATCTTAAGATGAATGCACTAACTGACTAAAATAAGTATTTAAAGTTGCATTTGTATTCATGTTCAGATGAGAACTTGCATTTTTTGCTTATGGATCAAATCCCGTTAACAGGATCAATTTGACAAAATCCGGTGAAATAGCAGAGCTCGAAATTCCAAAATAATTATTAGAAATATTTAACTCTCTTACATTCACAAGTGCAATACAGTAGGCTTTACGGCGAAAGCAAACCATGCGATTATCTGAGGACAGCATCCAATCAAACAAACGCATGACAATCATATTTTAACCCGCCAGGCGCGACACAAACCTCAGAAATAACGATATAATTCATGCCTTACATTTGAAGAGCATCTTCTGTTGGCACTCCAATATGTCCCATAAACATCACAAATAGTCCTTTTGTTCGATTAATTCTGTCGTTATATCCCCAAAATGTCCATTTATTTGGCACGTTTGATTCAGAAAAACATTGGTTCCAACTCGCCCAGCATGACTAAGAAATATCTAATAAGTTACCGGTAAACTTTGTCCAAACATTTCAAACAACTTTACTAATCCAACTTTAAGTATTTTAAAATGTAAATAATCGATCAAATTTAAGACGGAACATACTGCGTTCAAAAGGATCAAATGAAAGTGGAGCAAGCTTCAGGTCACGCTCCCCAAACAAAAGAGTACACTTGGCTGTACACCCAGAAAGGAAAGAGCTACTTCTTCATTTCTTAAAAGAAAAACATTGAAAGATTTCTAAAGACCGTTGACATCTAGTGGAAGCTATAGGAACTGCAAGCATATTTCTATTAAATCGGGCTTGCCATAGGAAACCAATGGAAAACAGATTGACCTAAAAAAAGAAATCCCTGGATGGACTGTGCTCAGGGTTTCACCTGCCAAATCAGTTTTGTTATACTCACAGACATTATTCAAACAGTTTTTGAAACTTCAGAGTGTTTTCTATCATAATCTACTAATAATATGCATATCCTAGCTTATGGGCCAGAGTTGCAGGCAGTTTACTTTGGGCAAGCTTTTCATCCGGATGTGAAAATACCGCCCCCTATCCCAGAGAGGCTTTTAACAACAGTGCTTCTTCATAGTCATGCATAGACCAAAGCCATTAGGTTGAATGTTCTGGAGTGCGCCCGCCTGTCTCTCATGCACTACTTTACCTGTGCAGTGTATGCATTGTTTTGAATAATCATTCACAATTTCCTACAAAATGTCCAATCACATCATACACAATTTCCAAACAGCATTATATTTGTTGATGTTGTTATTAAGATCCAATCCACATTAGGGTAAACAGCGTCACTGTTTGCAGTAGTGCCTTCGTTATTGTTTTAGTTGTTGAACAGAAGAGAAATGGAGTAGAGGAGCCTCCGACAGCGTGGTTAAAAAATGTGAACGACATTTTATGGTGTTTATTCACGCATGCAATAACGTCAGAGGGGGAAAAACTGTATTTGTTGTTTTCAGTAACTTCTTTGTTGTAATATCCCAAATGGACATGACAGTTTCACCAATGAAGGACCCCAAGTTTAAGCTCTTGTTGATCGTGTATAGGTAATGTGCTGTTACTTTAGCTCTTAGGTATTAGACTTTGTGAGTCTTTCTCCAGGTTTTGCAGTGTTTGCACGTTTAGCCCTTGTAGTTGTTGGTTTACTACAATAAGTAAATTGGATCCTTTTTGTCCATCCTTTTTTTTTAATCAATTGCAACCTTTGCAATTGCAACATTTTTGCCTTGCATTCCTGGGTTGTAAATTTGTAAATATCTTCATCATCACTTTAGCACTGTGGGCATACAACACTGTAAATAAAACCATCATTTTGATCATTCTGTACAACTCGGTTCGACAAAACCCAATTAACTAGGCTGCTGGGTCCATTATTCCTAACAGTAGTATTTTATTTTGAAGCAAAGTACATCCACGTCTGTAACTCTGTGTTGTTTTCATTCGTCCATGACATCACAAGTGCTGAACACCTCTCCAAAAGCATGATGTCATAGTGACCCGTGTGAGGTCATTGGGATGGCATGATAGTGATTCCTCTGAGATTAGGATATAAGGAGACAATTAAAACAAGATGAGGAAATGACACATTATATTACCTGATAGTCTCCTGTCTCCTGCCTGTATGTCTGCATGACCTTCACATTTCATTAGCATAACCAGGTTCAACATTTTAATTTGATTTTGAATGTGATAGTGAGTTTAGACTGACTGGTGTTAACGTTGGTGGATGTGAGTTAACGAGCGAATCTCCAATTTCTCACTCCACCTAACGCAGAACGTGCCTCTATCTCCAAAGCTACACACACACACACACACAAGTGTTGGAGAGAGGAATGAAATGCATGACCCCTAAATCTGATACACACACACAAGTACACGCACACATACACGCATTACACACACACACACACACACACACACACACACACACACACACACACACACACACACACACACACACACACACACACACACACACACACACACACACACACACACACACACACACACACACACACACACACACACACACACACACACACACACACACACAAACCGATAAACACCAACACACACAAAGATCTTATAATCCAGATGACATGCACAACAGCCCCAGGAGGAATTCTAATACAGGTTCAAGTCCATACTGTAGTCCATATTGAAGTCCATATTGTATCCCATATTGTATCCCATATTGTATCCCATATTGTAGTCCATATTGTATTCCATATTGTAGTCCATATTGTAGTCCATATTGTATCCCATATTGTATCCCATATTGTATCCCATATTGTAGTCCATATTGTATCCCATATTGTAGTCCATATTGTAGTC
The DNA here is from genome assembly GCF_021184085.1 of Oncorhynchus gorbuscha. NCBI lineage: Eukaryota > Metazoa > Chordata > Actinopteri > Salmoniformes > Salmonidae > Oncorhynchus > Oncorhynchus gorbuscha. Next base: position 75,808,988 of record NC_060174.1, read on the forward strand.
CATATTGTATCCCATATTGTAGTCCATATTGTAGTCCATATTGTATCCCATATTGTAGTCCATATTGTAGTCCATATTGTATTCCATATTGTCTCCCATATTGTAGTCCATGTTGTAGTCCATATTGTATCCCATATTGTCTCCCATATTGTAGTCCATATTGTATCCCATATTGTATCCCATATTGTATCCCATATTGTATCCCATATTAGCCCAGAAATAGACAGACTCAGTACGGTGTCCATTGTCTGTCAGGAAGTAAATTCTATCCAATGCCTCATGACGTGCAGTCAGTTGTGAGGACATTAAATAAACAGTACAGCGGTCCATGGCCTTGTTCCTCTATCCACCACAGCTGTCTGATAGGATCATCAAATGTTACTGTAAAGACATGCAGGAGAAACAGAAAAGGAAGGAAAGACTTGAGAGTGATAGGAAAGAGACCGGGGCTGTCATGTTTTGTCTTATATTGTCTTGTCATTTTGCTTTCCCTTCTGTTCGTTTTCCCCCTGCTGGTCTTTTTAGGTTCGTTCCCTTTTTTCTCTCTCCCTCCCTCTCTCTTCTCTCTATCGTTCCGTTCCTGCTCCCAGCTGTTCCTATTCCCCTAATCAATCATCTAATCTTTTCACACCTGTTCCGTATCTTGCCCTCTGATTAGAGTCCCTATTTCTCCCCTTGTCTTCCGTTTCTGTCCTGTCGGATCCTTGTATATTGTTCGCCGTGCTGTGTCTTTGTCTCGCCCTGTCGTGTCGTGTTTCCCTCAGATGCTGCGTGTGAGCAGGTGTCTGAGTCTGCTACGGTCGGTGCCTTCCCGAGGCAACCTACAGTTTATGGTCGAGTCTCCAGTCTGTCCTCGTCACTACGAGTGGAATTAGTTTTTATGCTTTGTTTACCGCTCCGATTTGTCTAGGAGTATTGCATATTTCCTTTACTGGAATAAAGACTCTGTTTTCGCCAAGTCGCTTTTGGGTCCTCATTCACCTGCATAACAGAAGGATCCGACCAAAGAATGGACCCAGCGACTACAGACGCTCGTAACACTGCCGTCGAGATCCAAGGAGCCATGCTCGGCAGACACGAGCAGGAACTGTCTGCTGCTCGTCATGCCGTGGAGAACCTGGCCGCTCAGGTTTCCGACCTCTCTGGACAGTTCCAGAGTCTTCGTCTCGTGCCACCTGTTACTTCCTGGTCTGCCGAGCCTCCGGAACCTAGGGTTAATAACCCACCTTGTTACTCCGGGCAGCCCACGGAGTGCCGCTCCTTTCTCACCCAGTGTGATATTGTGTTCTCTCTCCAACCCAACACATACTCTAGAGAGAGAGCTCGGGTTGCTTACGTCATATCACTCCTTACTGGCCGGGCTCGAGAGTGGGGCACAGCTATCTGGGAGGCAAGGGCTGATTGTTCTAACAATTACCAGAACTTTAAAGAGGAGATGATTCGGGTTTTTGACCGTTCAGTTTTTGGTAGGGAGGCTTCTAGGGCCCTGGCTTCCCTATGTCAAGGTGATCGATCCATAACGGATTACTCTATAGAGTTTCGCACTCTTGCTGCCTCTAGTGACTGGAACGAGCCGGCGCTGCTCGCTCGTTTTCTGGAGGGACTCCACGCAGTGGTTAAAGATGAGATTCTCTCCCGGGAGGTTCCTTCCAGTGTGGACTCTTTGATTGCTCTCGCCATCCGCATAGAACGACGGGTAGATCTTCGTCACCAAGCTCGTGGAAGAGAGCTCGCGTTAACGGTGTTTCCCTGCTCCGCATCGCAACCATCTCCCTCCTCTGGCTCAGAGACTGAGCCCATGCAGCTGGGAGGTATTCACATCTCGACTAAGGAGAGGGAACGGAGGATCACCAACCGCCTGTTCCTCTATTGCGGACTTGCTGGACATTTTGTCAATTCATGTCCAGTAAAAGCCAGAGCTCATCAGTAAGCGGAGGGCTACTGGTGAGCGCTACTACTCAGGTCTCTCCATCAAGATCCTGTACTACTATGTCGGTCCATCTACGCTGGACCGGTTCGGGTGCTACATGCAGTGCCTTGATAGACTCTGGGGCTGAGGGTTGTTTTATGGACGAAGCATGGGCTCGGAAACATGACATTCCTTTCAGACAGTTAGAGAAGCCTACGCCCATGTTCGCCTTAGATGGTAGTCATCTCCCCAGTATCAGATATGAGACACTACCTTTAACCCTCACAGTATCTGGTAACCACAGTGAGACTATTTCCTTTTTGATTTTTCGTTCACCTTTTACACCTGTTGTTTTGGGTCATCCCTGGCTAGTATGTCATAATCCTTCTATTAATTGGTCTAGTAATTCTATCCTATCCTGGAACGTTTCTTGTCATGTGAAGTGTTTAATGTCTGCTATCCCTCCCGTTTCTTCTGTCCCCACTTCTCAGGAGGAACCTGGCGATTTGACAGGAGTGCCGGAGGAATATCATGATCTGCGCACGGTCTTCAGTCGGTCCCGAGCCAACTCCCTTCCTTCTCACCGGTCGTATGATTGTAGTATTGATCTCCTTCCGGGGACCACTCCTCCTCGGGGTAGACTATACTCTCTGTCGGCTCCCGAACGTAAGGCTCTCGAGGATTATTTGTCTGTGTCTCTTGACGCCGGTACCGTAGTGCCTTCTTCCTCTCCGGCCGGGGCGGGGTTTTTTTGTTAAGAAGAAGGACGGTACTCTGCGCCCCTGCGTGGATTATCGAGGGCTGAATGACATAACGGTTAAGAATCGTTATCCGCTTCCCCTTATGTCATCAGCCTTCGAGATTCTGCAGGGAGCCAGGTGCTTTACTAAGTTGGACCTTCGTAACGCTTACCATCTCGTGCGCATCAGAGAGGGGGACGAGTGGAAAACGGCGTTTAACACTCCGTTAGGGCATTTTGAGTACCGGGTTCTGCCGTTTGGTCTCGCCAATGCGCCAGCTGTTTTTCAGGCATTAGTTAATGATGTTCTGAGAGACATGCTGAACATCTTTGTTTTTGTCTACCTTGACGATATCCTGATTTTTTCACCGTCACTCGAGATTCATGTTCAGCACGTTCGACGTGTACTCCAGCGCCTTTTAGAGAATTGTCTCTACGTGAAGGCTGAGAAGTGCTCTTTTCATGTCTCCTCCGTTACTTTTCTCGGTTCTGTTATTTCCGCTGAAGGCATTCAGATGGATCCCGCTAAGGTCCAAGCTGTCAGTGAGTGGCCCGTTCCAAGGTCACGTGTCGAGTTGCAGCGCTTTCTAGGTTTCGCTAATTTCTATCGGCGTTTCATTCGTAATTTCGGTCAAGTTGCTGCCCCTCTCACAGCTCTTACTTCTGTCAAGACGTGTTTTAAGTGGTCCGGTTCCGCCCAGGGAGCTTTTGATCTTCTCAAAGAACGTTTTACGTCCGCTCCTATCCTCGTTACTCCTGACGTCACTAGACAATTCATTGTCGAGGTTGACGCTTCAGAGGTAGGCGTGGGAGCCATTCTATCCCAGCGCTTCCAGTCTGACGATAAGGTTCATCCTTGCGCTTATTTTTCTCATCGCCTGTCGCCATCGGAACGCAACTATGATGTGGGTAACCGCGAACTGCTCGCCATCCGCTTAGCCCTAGGCGAATGGCGACAGTGGTTGGAGGGGGCGACCGTTCCTTTTGTCGTTTGGACAGACCATAAGAACCTTGAGTACATCCGTTCTGCCAAACGACTTAATGCACGTCAAGCTCGTTGGGCGTTGTTTTTCGCTCGTTTCGAGTTTGTGATTTCTTACCGTCCGGGTAGTAAGAACACCAAGCCTGATGCCTTATCCCGTCTCTTTAGTTCTTCTGTGGCTTCTACTGATCCCGAGGGGATTCTTCCTTATGGGCGTGTTGTCGGGTTGACAGTCTGGGGAATTGAAAGACAGGTTAAGCAAGCACTCACGCACACTGCGTCGCCGCGCGCTTGTCCTAGTAACCTTCTTTTCGTTCCTGTTTCTACTCGTCTGGCTGTTCTTCAGTGGGCTCACTCTGCCAAGTTAGCTGGTCATCCCGGCGTTCGAGGTACTCTTGCTTCTATTCGCCAGCGCTTTTGGTGGCCTACTCAGGAGCGTGACACGCGCCGTTTCGTGGCTGCTTGTTCGGACTGCGCGCAGACTAAGTCAGGTAACTCTCCTCCTGCCGGTCGTCTCAGACCGCTTCCCATTCCTTCTCGACCATGGTCTCACATCGCCTTAGACTTCATTACCGGTCTGCCTTTGTCTGCGGGGAAGACTGTGATTCTTACGGTTGTCGATAGGTTCTCTAAGGCGGCACATTTCATTCCCCTCGCTAAACTTCCTTCCGCTAAGGAGACGGCACAAATCATCATCGAGAATGTGTTCAGAATTCATGGCCTCCCGTTAGACGCCGTTTCAGACAGAGGCCCGCAATTCACGTCACAGTTTTGGAGGGAGTTCTGTCGTTTGATTGGTGCGTCCGTCAGTCTCTCTTCCGGGTTTCATCCCCAGTCTAACGGTCAAGCAGAGAGGGCCAACCAGACGATTGGTCGCATACTACGCAGCCTTTCTTTTAGAAACCCTGCGTCTTGGGCAGAACAGCTCCCCTGGGCAGAATACGCTCACAACTCGCTTCCTTCGTCTGCTACCGGGTTATCTCCGTTTCAGAGTAGTCTGGGTTAACAGCCTCCTCTGTTCTCATCCCAGCTTGCCGAGTCCAGCGTTCCCTCCGCTCAAGCGTTTGTCCAACGTTGTGAGCGCACCTGGAGGAGGGTGAGGGCTGCACTTTGCCGTTACAGGGCACAGACTGTGAGAGCCGCCAATAAACGTAGGATTAAGAGTCCTAGGTATTGTTGCGGCCAGAGAGTGTGGCTTTCCACTCGCAACCTTCCCCTTACGACAGCTTCTCGTAAGTTGACTCCGCGGTTCATTGGTCCGTTCCGTGTCTCCCAGGTCGTCAATCCTGTCGCTGTGCGACTGCTTCTTCCGCGACATCTTCGTCGCGTCCATCCTGTCTTCCATGTCTCCTGTGTCAAGCCCTTTCTTCGCACCCCCGTTCGTCTTCCCTCCCCCCCCCGTCCTTGTCGAGAGCGCACCTATTTACAAGGTACGTAGGATCATGGACATGCGTTCTCGGGGACGGGGTCACCAATACTTAGTGGATTGGGAGGGTTACGGTCCTGAGGAGAGGAGTTGGGTTCCGTCTCGGGACGTGCTGGACCGTTCGCTGATTGATGATTTCCTCCGTTGCCGCCAGGAGTCCTCCTCGAGTGCGCCAGGAGGCGCTCGGTGAGTGGGGGGGTACTGTCATGTTTTGTCTTATATTGTCTTGTCATTTTGCTTTCCCTTCTGTTCGTTTTCCCCCTGCTGGTCTTTTTAGGTTCGTTCCCTTTTTTCTCTCTCCCTCCCTCTCTCTTTTCTCTATCGTTCCGTTCCTGCTCCCAGCTGTTCCTATTCCCCTAATCAATCATCTAATCTTTTCACACCTGTTCCGTATCTTGCCCTCTGATTAGAGTCCCTATTTCTCCCCTTGTCTTCCGTTTCTGTCCTGTCGGATCCTTGTATATTGTTCGCCGTGCTGTGTCTTTGTCTCGCCCTGTCGTGTCGTGTTTCCCTCAGATGCTGTGTGTGAGCAGGTGTCTGAGTCTGCTACGGTCGGTGCCTTCCCGAGGCAACCTACAGTTTATGGTCGAGTCTCCAGTCTGTCCTCGTCACTACGAGTGGAATTAGTTTTTTATGCTTTGTTTACCGCTCCGATTTGTCTAGGAGTATTGCATATTTCCTTTACTGGAATAAAGACTCTGTTTTCACCAAGTCGCTTTTGGGTCCTCATTCACCTGCATAACAGGGGCAGAAGTGAGCTCATGGGATGGTAATGGTTGACAAGCAGAGGAGATAATGACTTGTACTAATGGAACAGTTTCTCATGCTGCTGTTCTGCATAAATTACAACAATTAATCAAATGTAACTTTATTTTTTTTCTTGAATGATGTTGTTAAACTTCCTTTACCTTACCAAACCCTGACCAACACACACACACACACACACACACACACACACACACACACACACACACACACACACACACACACACACACACACACACACACACACACACACACACACACACACACACACACACACACACACACACACCCCTGTCCACTCAGCTACCCTCAGACCCCTGTCCCGGACCCCCAGCCATGCAGACACACCCCTCCGGGTCTCATCAATATTGTAGTTGGTACTTAACGGACAAAACACAGTAAAGACCGTGCCCAGGGCACCTGGGGAAGATGGGATAAGGGGGTCCTGCCCCAGAAAAACACCAGAAGATGTTCACCCCTCACACACATGCATGTTTATGATAGTAAGTGTGTCTGCAACTTCAGGACGCTTTGAGTTGCTGAGCAGGTATATTGAATGTCATACAGATATAACAGAATCAATAAAAAACATGGAAATCAAATCAAATTTGATTTGTCACATACACATGGTTAGCAGATGTTAATGCGAGAGTAGCGAAATGCTTGCGCTTCTAGTTCCGACAATGCAGTAATATCCGACAAGTAATCTAACCTAACAATTTCACAACAACTACCTTATACACACAAGTGTAAAGGAATTAATAAGAATATGTACATAAAAAATATATGAATGAGTGATGGTGTAGAACGGCATAGGCAAGATGCAGTAGATGGTATAAGGTACAGTATATACATATGAGATTAGTAATGTAGGGTATGTAAACAAATGAAAGTGGCATTGTTTAAAGTTGTGATACATTTATTACATATATTTTTCCATTATTAAAGTGGCTGGAGTTGAGTCAGTATGTTGGCAGCAGCCACTCAATGTTAGTAATGGCTGTTTAACAGTCTGATGGCCTTGAGATAGAAGTTGTTTTTCAGTCTCTCGGTCCCTGCTTTGATGCACCTGTACTGACCTCGCCTTCTGGATGATAGCGGTGTGAACAGGCAGTGGCTCGGGTGGTTGTTGTCCTTGATGATCGTTTTGGCCTTCCTGTGACATCGGGTGGTGTAGGTGTCCTGGAGGGCAGGTAGTTTGCCCCTGGTGATGCGTTGTGCAGACCTCACTACCCTCTGGAGAGCCTTACGGTTAAGGCCAGAGCAGTTGCCATACCAGGCGGTGATGCAGGCCGAAAGGATGCTCTCGATTGTGCATCTGTAAAAGTTTGTGAGTGTTTTTGGTGACAAGCCAAATTTCTTCAGCCTCCTGAGGCTGAAAAGGTGCTGCTGCGCCTTCTTCACCACGCTGTCCGTGTGGGTGGACCATTTCAGTTTGTCCGTGATGTGTTCGCCGAGGAACTTAAAACTTTCTACCCTCTCCACCTGTCGATGTGGATAAGGGGGTGCTCCCTCTGCTGTTTCCTGAAGTCCATGATAAACTCCTTTGTTTTGTTGACGTTAACCCTGTTATGACAAGGTGATCCCAGAGGGGAACTCCACCCCCCCATTCCGCTGAAAAGGTGGAGCAGGGAATTCAAAAATCTTCTTTAGAAATATTTAACTTTCACACATTATTAACAAATCCAATAGCTCAAATGAAAGATAAACATCTTGTTCATCTGCCCATCATGTCCGATTTCTAAAATGTTTTACAGCGAAAACACAACATATATTTATGTTAGACCACCACCAAATCAAAGGAAAAACGCAGCCATTTTTTCCAGCCAAAGATAGTCACAAAAGCAGGATTAGAGATAAAATGAATCACTAACCTTTTGAAAATCTTCATCAGATGACATGTTACACAATACATTTATGTTTTCTTTGATAATATGAATATTTATATCCACAAATCTCGGTTTACATTGACGCCATGTTCAGAAATGCCTCCAAAATATCCGGAGGAATTCTAGAAAGCTACGCCAGATAACAGAAATACTCATCATAAACTTTGACTAAAGATACATGTTCTACATATAATTAAAGATACACTGGTTCTTAATGCAACCGCTGTGTCAGATTTGCCTACCATGCAATAATCTGAGACAGCGCTCAGACGTAAAAGTATTTCTCCGCCATGTTGGAGTCAACAGAAATACGAAATTACATCATAAATATTCCCTTACCTTTGATGATCTTTCATCAGAATGCAGTGCAAGGAGTCCTAGTTCCACAATAAATCGTTGTTTTGTTCCATAATGTCCAATACTAGTGTCCAATTAGTTGCATTTGCTACCACTTTAAGCTCACGTACCCAAATGCTGACGCTGGTCCAGGACAACTCACACGAAAACTTAAAAAATATATATTCCAGGTCGAATAAACTGGTCAAACGAAGTAGAGAATCAATCTTCAGGATGTTATTTTCATATATATCCAATAACGTTCCAACCGGATCATACGTTTTCATCTGCAGCCAAATGGAACGACGGTGGCACCCACAGAGAAATGCGCCACAGGGAAATTGCATTCTGTCGGGACCTCCCATTCGGTCAAAGTTCACACCAGAAGCTCCATTCCACGTTCTACTGAATGAGGACATCTAGTGGAAGGCGTAGGAAGTGCTACCAGATCCATATCTTGTTGGGAAAGGAAGGGGCGATGACGTCAAAGTTGACCCACATTCAGAATTTCACTTCTTGTTTGGAAAATTGCCTGCCCTATGAGTTCTGTTATACTCACAGACATAATTCAAACAGTTTTAGAAACTTCAGAGTGTTTTCTATCCAATAGTAATAATACTATGCGTATATTAGCAATCTAGGACAGAGTAGGATGCAGTTCACTATGGGCATGCAATTCATCCAAAGTGAAAATACTGCCCCCTATCCTCAACAAGTGAGAAGTTATTTTCCTGACACTACACTCCGAGGGCCCTCACCTCCTCCCTGTAGGCCATCTCGTCGTTGTTGGTAATCAAGCCTACCACTGTAGTGTCGTCTGCAAAATTGATGATTGAGTTGGAGGTGTGCTGGCAACGCAGTCGTGGGTGAACAGGGAGTACAGGAGAGGGCTGAGAACGCACCCTTGTGGAGCCCCAGTGTTGAGGATCAGCGGGGTGGAGATGTTGTTACCTACCCTCACCACCTTGGGCGACCCGTCAGGAAGTCCAGGACCCAGTTGCACAGGGCAGGGTCGAGACCCAGGGTCTCGAGCTTGATGACGAGTTTGGAGGGTACTATGGTGTTAGGTGAATGCACCAATTTGTAAGTCGCTCTGGATAAGAGCGTCTGCTAAATGACTTAAATGTAAATGTAAAATGTGTTAAATGCTGAGCTGTAGTCGATGAACAGCATTCTCACATAGGTATTCCCCTTATCCAGATGGGTTAGGGCAGTGTGTTTTATTGGAGAAAAAAGTAAATGTATACTTGGTTACTGATTACAGTTATTATTATTTTTTTTAATCATTGGATTATCAAGGGAACAAATGTAAATTAAGAAGTCCTTAGTCTGAGAAAGGCAGATACATATTTACAGTACCAGTCACCTACTCATTCAAGGGTTTTTCATTCTTTTTATTTGTTTTTGTACATTTTAGAATAATAGTGAAGACATCAAAACTATGAAATAACTCATATGGAATCATATAGTAACCAAAAAAGTGTTAAAAACAAATCAAAATATATTTTATATTCTTCAAAGTAACAACCCTTTGCCTCGAAGACAGCTTTGCACATACTTGGTATTCTCTCAACCAGCTGCACCTGGAATGCCTGGAGGTTGAATGACTGTGGAGGCCAGGTCATCTGATGCAGCACTCCATCACTCTCCTTCTTGGTCAAAAATCCCTTACACTCTCTGGAGGTGTGTTGGGTCATTGTCCTGTTGAAAAACAAATGATAGTCCCAGGAAGCACAAACCAGATAGACTGGCGTATCGCTGCAGAATGCTGTGGTAGCTATGCTGGTTAAGTGTGCCTTGAATTCTAAATAAATCACTGACAGTGTCACCAGCAAAGCACCCCCACACCATCACACCTCCTCCTCCATGTGTCACGGTGGGACCTACACATGCAGAAATCATCTGTTCACCTACTTACTATGTGTATCACAAAGCCACAGCGGTTGGAAACAAAAATCTCCAATTTGGACTCATCAGGCCAAAGGACAGAGTTTCTCAGTGTTTCTTGGCCCAAGCCAATCTGATTCTTATTGGTGTCCTTTAGTAGTGGTTTCTTTGCAGAAATTTGAGCATGGAGACCTGATTCACGCAGTCTCCTCTGATGTTGAGATGTGTCTGTTACTTGAACTCTGTGAAGCATTTATTTGGGCTGTAATTTCTGAGCCTGGTAACTCTAATGAAGTTATGATCTGCAGCAGATGTAACTCTGGGTCTTCCTTTCCTGTGGCGGTCCTCATGAGAGCCAGTTTCATCATACCTCTTAATGGTTTTCGTAACAGCACTTGAAGAAACCTTCAAAGTTCTTGAATTTTTCCGGATTGACTGACCTTCATGTCTTAAAGTAATAATAAACTATCATTTCTCTTTGCTTACTTGAGCTGTTCTTGCCATAACATGTAGTTGGTATTTTACCAAATAAGGCTATCTTCTGTAAACCACCCCTATCTTGTCACAACACAACTGATTGGCTCACACGCATTAAGAAGGAATTAAATTACACAAAACTCTAAACAGGCACACCTGTTAATTTAAATGCATTCCAGGTGACTACATCATGAAGCTGATTGAGAGAATGCCAAGAGTGTGAAAAGCTGTCATCAAGGCAAAGGGTGACTGCTTTGAAGAATCTCAAATATAAAATATATTTTGATTTGTTTAGAACTTTTTTGTTACTACATGATTCCATATGTGTTATTTCATAGTTTTGATGTCTTCACTATTCTTCTACAATGTAGAAAAAAGTTACAATTAATAAAAATCTTGGAATGAGTAGGTGTGTCCAAACTTTTGACTGGTACTGTATATTCTGAGAGAGAGAGAGGGAGAGAGAGAGAGAGAGAGAGAGAGAGAGAGAGAGAGAGAGAGAGAGAGAGAGAGAGAGAGAGAGAGAGAGAGAGAGAAAGAGAAAGAGCGAGAGAGAAAGAGAGAAAGAGAAGTAGGGATGTGTTTGTCCAGTGAAACACAGCAACCCCTGCCTCTCTATCACTCTGTCGGCAGTATTGGCTCAGTTAACAAAATCAATAAGGCTATGTGTCTGTCAGTGTGACTGAGCGTGTGTGAGTGTGTGTGAATCCAGGCAGGTGAGAGAGTAGAACAGACTCCCCAAGCAGGGCGTCCCTTCACACACATCAATTATTGAGGCGTCAGGACATGGGGAGCACCCCAGGGGTCAGGGGTCACACACCATTACTCCCTGGTCTTTCAGGGGCGCTCGACTGGAAGGGAAGAGAACGGAGTGCTCTCCGCCCCGCCGAGGATCAACGTCCAGGCCCAGAGTGTTGGCTCTGGGGTGAGGCCCTGACTCCCAACCACTACACACACATGGGCACACACACACACCAACTAACGCAAGTCTTGGTGCTGTAGACCAGTGAAATCACTTCTGTTCTGGAAGGGAGGTTTCTTCCCAGCTTGCACATTTGGTTCCTTGGAAATTGGGAAATGTACATTTTTGCTTTCTCATTGGTTCTTGGAATGAAGGCTTAAGTTTCCTGAACGGTGAAACTGAATGTTTTTTAAACGTTCTTATAACAGGAAAAAAAATGTTCTGGGAACATACATTTTTAGGTTGCAGGGAGGTTCTGAGAACAGATTAATATGGTTCCTTGAAAGTTTTCCTGGGAGGTTTTATTAACTTTCTGAGAATGGAAATTATAGGTTATTTGAAGGTAATTAATTTACTTTCTGAGAACATGTTTCAAAAATACTTTTAATATCACACCTAGCTTGGTTAACTTTTTGAACTCCAAGCACAGATAGAACACATGGACATTTATTTGCTTAGGCATTAATTAAACACATTTATTTTTTATTCTGCCATGATGTCAGTGAGATTCCAAACCTGTTTTTTGTTCTCTATCCACGGAATTTGTCCAACGCGCCACCAGGACAAAAGCTAGCATGTCATGTTTTTCTTACTTATACAAAGCTGTTCATTTCAGTCTATTCAAACAGACCCCATTTCAAAGGAAACAAGCACTTATTAAGATCAGGTGAGGCCAATTAGTGGGCGTGACCAACACACCTGAACTCACTTAACACACAAGATAGAGGATAAAGATAGTTTTGTCAATTCTGAGAACGGAATGTATGTTTTAAATAACATTCTTAGAAGGCTCTCTGAACGCTACTAAAGGTTTATTTTGTTTTTTATGGGAAGTTTTTTTAATGTTCTCTGAACAATTTGAGAACATTACTTTAAATAGAATCATGAGGAAACCGGTAGGAAACGTGCTAGCAGGTTTGCTTTTAGGGAGTTTTTCTTTGCCACAATGCTGCTGATTGCTCATTGAGGGTCTGTGACAACAGTTGATGTAAAAATAAGCATACATTTGATTCATTAACTGTACTTTCAAACAAAAAACCTGCTCCGATGGGCATATTCTGCCCGAGACCAAAATCCACTTCCCGCTAAACCTCCTCTCCATCCCCCCCAACCTATCACTTTTCCCACCTCACCCACTTCTTGCCCCACTTCCAATTCTGGCTGGCAGCATAAAAGGTGAGGGGGGCAAGGCAGGGAGGTCTGGCTGATGCATTTAGCGTTAAAGAGCCAGGGAGGCAGGCAGGCTGAGCCCAGCAGCGTGTAGCCTAGCTAGCTGCTTGTGTCTGGGACAGGCCTCATGAAATATTAACAGCCAGTGTCCCTTCTAGGAGCTGGCTCGCTCATTCTTGGTGGTGGGGAGCACCATTAATATTTTACATTGCAATCTACTGCTTGACAAACTCTCCCACATGATTGGCTAAAAGCGTTCCCAGCCCCTCTCGCTTAACAGCCACCCCTCCTCCCCTCTACGTTTTTTTTCTTCCCTTCTTCTTCTTTTAAACAAATTTAATTTGTGGGTGAATTAATAACGCCTGGTGATTTTGGCTACCCCTTCACTAACGGGGCCCTCCTGGGGCCAGGGTGGTCCCACTGAATGAAGTGGCATCCATTTTTTATGAAGAGCAGGTTATCGTATTTAACCAGCTTAAAACAGGCAGCAAGTGAGGAGATGGTTGCAGCAGAGAAACAAGCCACCCCTGTTCTCTTCTTCTGTTCACCTCATTTACGCCCCTCCCTACTCTGACCCTGTCTACTTTACTTTCCACAGAAAAACAACCATTCTGCCCAGACACCCACCGGCCAACCACAACCATTACTGTACTGTACCCCCCCCCCCAACCCATTAACCTGGTTAGGACTGAGTGCTGACCCTTAACCAGGTGTGGTGTTCCTCTCTCTCTCTTCCTCTCTCTATTCCTTTCTTCCACTCTCTATCTCTCTCTTCCTCTCTCTCTTCCTCTCTCTCTTCCTCGCTTCCGCTCTCTCTCTCCCTCACTTGTTCTGTTTTTCTCTCTCTTCTCTCTCTGTCCATGTCTCTCTCTCTCTCTGGGCCTCTCTTTGTTATCTTACTCACTATTTCGTCTCATGTAATTATTCAGCCTGGGCTCCTTTATAGGCTTGATAAATGCTTAAAGACCAGCTATGATATGTTAGCTTACATTCCTTTGGGCTCTGGTGAGGGGAAGCTCACTGCACTGAGTACTCTCTTCACACACACTCTGGCTCAGACAAGTTCCACTTTCTAACCCTTGTTAATGGGACATAAATTCAACCAAAATGACAATGGAGTAGAGTGGAATAGTTGACAGACACTGATCTAAGGTCATTTTTATGTATCTTTCCCCCTAAGGGTTAAGATTTGGGCTGGTTAAGCTGATCCTAGATCTGTGTTTGTCAAGGGCAGCTATGGACAACACAGAAGCCCATCAGTCAAACTAACCAGCATGGAGAAGAGGAAAGAGGGGATGAAAAAATGACATCCTCCATACATTCAGCATTCAGCTATCAGAGCTACAGCAAGGTTAGACTCAGTAAGAGGTTTGCATTTGTAGGGCTATAACTAAATAGTATGGTTTAACCCTGTTTTAATCATATAGTCTACATCCTCCGTGCCTTTGTTTCCTTGTGAGTCTTCCAGTCTATTGGAGGTAAGCCAGTCGACCCTCCAGAGACAAGGAGCCTTGCAATGTAACTGACCTTCAAGGCCTTGGGAGCCTGTTAGTCTGCTACCATATGGTCTAGGTTGTTAGCTGGGGGGACAGTGTTAGAATGCCCCCCCCCAATAAGAAAAGGAATGTCTGATTAACATATACAGTGGGGCAAAAAAGTATTTAGTCAGCCAACAATTGTGAAAGTTCTCCCACTTAAAATATGGGAGAGGCCTGTAATTTTCATCACAGGTACACTTCAACTATGACTGACAAAATGAGAATTTAATTTTTTTTATGAATTTATTTGCAAATTATGGTGGAAAACAAGTATTTGGTCACCTACAAACAAGCAAGATTTCTGGCTCTCACAGACCTGTAACTTCTTCTTTAAGAGGCTCCTCTGTCCTACACTCGTTACCTGTATTAATGGCACCTGTTTGAACTTGTTATCAGTATGAAAGACACCTGTCCACAACCTCAAACAGTCACACTCCAAACTCCACTATGGCCAAGACCAAAGAGCTGTCAAAGGACACCAGAAATAAAATTGTAGACCTGCACCAGGCTGGGAAGACTGAATCTGCAATAGGTAAGCAGCTTGGTTTGAAGAAATCAACTGTGGGAGCAATTATTAGGAAATGGAAGACATACAAGACCACTGATAATCTCCCTCGATCTGGGGCTCCACGCAAGATCTCACCCCGTGTGGTCAAAATGATCACAAGAACGTTGAGCAAAAATCCCAGAACCACACGGGGGGACCTAGTGAATGACCTGCAGAGAGCTGGGACCAAAGTAACAAAGCCTACCATCCGTAACACACTACACCGCCAGGGACTCAAATCCTGCAGTGCCAGATGTGTCCACCTGCTTAAGCCAGTACATGTCCAGACCCGTCTGAAAGTTTGCTAGAGAGCATTTGGATGATCCAGAAGAAGATTGGGAGAATGTCATATGGTCAGATGAAACCAAAATATAACTTTTTGGTAAAAACTCAACTCGTCGTGACAAAGAATGCTGAGTTGCATCCAAAGAACACCATACCTACTGTGAAGCATGGGGGTGCAAACATCATGCTTTGCAGCTGTTTTTCTGCAAAGGGACCAGGACGACTGATCCGTGTAAAGGAAAGACTGAATGGGGCCATGTATCGTGAGATGTTGAGTGAAAACCTCCTTCCATCAGCAAGAGCAGTGAAGATGAAACGTGGCTGGGTCTTTCAGCATGACAATGATCCCAAACACACCGCCCGGGCAATGAAGGAGTGGCTTCGTATGAAGCATTTCAAGGTCCTGGAGTGGCCTAGCCAGTCTCCAGATCTCAACTCCATCTTTGGAGGGAGTTGAAAGTCCATGTTTCCCAGCAACAGCCCCAAAACATCACTGCTCTAGAGGAGATCTGCATGGAGGAATATAACAAAGTATTGAGATAAACTTTTGTTATTGACCAAATACTTATTTTCCACCATAATTTGCAAATAAATTCATAAAAAATCCTACAATGTGATTTTCTGGATTTCCCCCCCTCATTTTGTCTGTCTTAGTTGAAGTGTACCTATGATGAACATTACAGGCCTCTCTCATCTTTTTAAGTGGGAGAACTTGCACAATTGGTGGCTGACTAAATACTTTTTTGCCCCACTGTATATTAGGCTGCCCACTGTGATTTAAGGAGGGACAGTCTCCTCTGCTGTATAACTAGTATGTTCAGACAAAGTCTGGGGGGTGAGGGTTAGAACAGCTTTTAATTTCATTTAATTATTTCTTGAATATTAAAACATGCAATCTTCCTCCATTGAAGCTGCTCAACATTTACATTACATTAAGTCACGTAACAGACTCCCATCTAGAGTGACCTACAGGAGCATCCAGGATCAAGCGCCGCGCCCAAGGGCACATCAACCAATCTCCTTCATTGTAAAAAAACGGGGACCCAAACCAGCGACCTATCAACCACCGGCCTAAGCTCCCAAACACCAGGCCACCAACTATCCAAGATACCCCCACAGTTCCCCGAGAGCTGCCCCTCAACCACCCCCCTGGAAATGACAAACAAAAACTCTCCCCAAGCCACCGCCCCCAATGCGCCAACAACCAACAAAATGAACAAAAGACAAAACAGAAAAAACAAAGGAAACCAAAAACAACAATGCAAAAACAAAATACATCAAGGACAACAAAAAACATAACTGCAATGTCAACTGAATACATTTGAATGCATGTAAAGCACTATTTAGATGTGTGTGTGTGTGTCGTTTGTGTGCACATGTGTGCGTTTGAGTGTGAGTATGTGCATATGCATGTGTACACGTGTACAAGCATCAGCCTCAGGATAACAGGCATTAGATGTGACAACATTACCCTACAGTGTCATTCAAACGTACCTAGTTTATGTTTATTTTTACCTTTATCTTTGACCGCCATTCTATCCCCGCCTAGCAACTTCTCCCCCGCTTGTCTCCAGTTCCACATCCCAACCCTCAGTTTCCCTCAGTCCATCCCATCTATCTCTGCTGGTCACCCTCAGTCCATCCCATCTATCTCTGCTGGTCACCCTCAGTCCATCCCATCTATCTCTGCTGGTCACCCTCAGTCCATCCCATCTATCTCTGCTGGTCACCCTCAGTCCATCCCATCTATCTCTGCTGGTCACCCTCAGTCCATCCCATCTATCTCTGCTGGTCACCCTCAGTCCATCCCATCTATCTCTGCTGGTCACCCTCAGTCCATCCCATCTATCTCTGCTGGTCACCCTCAGTCCATCCCATCTATCTCTGCTGGTCACCCTCAGTCCATCCCATCTATCTCTGCTGGTCACCCTCAGTCCATCCCATCTATCTCTGCTGGTCACCCTCAGTCCATCCCATCTATCTCTGCTGGTCACCCTCAGCCCATCCCATCTATCTCTGCTGGCCACCCTCAGTCCATCACATCTATCTCTGCTGGCCACCGTCAGTCCATCCCATCTATCTCTGCTGGTCACCCTCAGTCCATCCCATCTATCTCTGCTGGTCACCCTCAGTCCATCCCATCTATCTCTGCTGGTCACCCTCAGTCCATCCCATCTATCTCTGCTGGTCACCCTCAGTCCATCCCATCTATCTCTGCTGGTCACCCTCAGTCCATCCCATCTATCTCTGCTGGTCACCCTCAGTCCATCCCATCTATCTCTGCTGGTCACCCTCAGTCCATCCCATCTATCTCTGCTGGTCACCCTCAGTCCATCCCATCTATCTCTGCTGGTCACCCTCAGTCCATCCCATCTATCTCTGCTGGTCACCCTCAGTCCATCCCATCTATCTCTGCTGGTCACCCTCAGTCCATCCCATCTATCTCTGCTGGTCACCCTCAGTCCATCCCATCTATCTCTGCTGGTCACCCTCAGTCCATCCCATCTATCTCTGCTGGTCACCCTCAGTCCATCCCATCTATCTCTGCTGGTCACCCTCAGTCCATCCCATCTATCTCTGCTGGCCACCCTCTTTGGATTTCTTCCATATAAGTTTCAACTATGCTGTGATGTTTAACATACAATTTGAATCTATCTAATCAACGAGATTCCACAGATTGAGAGTTGAAGATAAGTACTTTTACTGAGAGTATTAGTATTTTAGTGATTGACTGACAAGGTCTCTCCAGATCTCCTAACAGTGCTATTTCTAGTTTTTTTTACATTCATGTTATACCTTTTCAGCCATTCCTGAACCTGAGAACAGAAACAGGCTACTTGAGGGCAATACCAGAACATATGGTCAATTGAGTCTGTATCATCGTAACAAAATCTGCAGAGCTGCAATGACTGTCTGCACCAAATATTCAACATTTAGTTTGTGGCAAGAGTTCTGTACAATATTTTTAGCTGAAAAGCACAAAGTATTGAACCTTGTGTCATTTTATATATCAACTCATGCACCCAGTGCCATGGAATCGGTAGATCACAAATCTCTTCCCAGCTATTTTGCTATCTGTATGGCACAGCTGTCAACATCCTGGTCCTCAAATCAAACTGGTGTACTTTCCTATTTATGAGTATAACAGCTTTAATATTTCAGATAGATTGTGGCTTCTATCAATGTAATTGTCTGCATCAATGTAATTCTTTGAAAACCATCCAGCTTTGATTTATATTTGCCAAATATTTTTCAACTGTGCTGTGATGTTTCACAAGTTCTGAACCTTTCTATTCTCATAGTTTTGACAGATTGTAAATTAAAGATGAACATTTTTACTAAGAGTATTTTTATATTATTGATCGAATGACTATGGCTTTTCAAGTCACCCAGCAGTGCTAATAGCAGAGTTCCTGTAGCTTTAGTGTAAGGCGTTTAGGTGTAGCAGGTCAGGCGGAGTCAGGCGGAGGACACAGAGATGAGTAATAAACATAACTTTACTCATAACAACAAATATTCCCAGAAGGAAAATAATCAAACTCACAAATGAGACCAACTTATAATGAACAAACACGCACAAAACCATGGGGGAAACAGAGGGTTAAATAAGGAACAGTTAATCATGGGAATGGAAACCAGGTGTGTACAATGAAGACAAAACAAATGGAAAATGACAAGTGGATCGATGGCGGCTAGAAAACCGGTGATGTCGACCGCCGAATGCCGCCCGAACAAGGAGAGGGACCAACTTTGGCGGAAGTCGTGACATTTAGGTAAATGTTGGGACTTTTCAGCTCTTCCTGAACCTGCAACCAAAAACAGTTCTACATATGAGCATAACCAAAACAACTGATTTAAGGATTTAAGTCTCTTCGCAGCTAAATCTGCAGCGCTAGCGCAGTGGCCATTTAAAACAAATGGAACTGGACCTGTTCTCAGCTATCTTCATACACATCCATTATTAGAACCCTTCCCCTTGTTCTATTGTGTCACCTGAGGAGAAAAAACACAGGTGAGGCACGTGATTTATTTCTTAGTATCCTTCTCCTCTTTACCACCTCTGAATGCTGGGATGGGGAGTAGTGAACAAAGTCACTGGCACCCTCCCAATGACTGTGCACACACTGTTGTGTAGTGTTGGGATGGGGGTAAAAATAAATTAACAAAGCCAGACAGAGTATGGGGATACTGAAACTGTGGGAAATATAAGAAAATGGGAGTGGGACTTATTCTGCCAGCGGGCAGCAGTACCCTCATCATCTGCCATCAGACTCAATCAGACCTGCTCCTCTCTTCTCATCTTCTCTCCTCCTCCTCTCATCTTCTCTCCTCTCCTCTTCTACGCTCTCCTCCATACCTGTCGTTCCATGGCGGGCGTCTGTTAAATGATGCAGGAGCAGTCAGACAGAACTCTCACATGGGAAAGCCAATGGCACATAAAAACAAGTGGGCAGGATGAACATCCTTCTGCCTACTCAGCAGGGCCAGAGAGGGGGCCTGGAGAGAGGCTTTATCCCTGGGAGAAGACACAAAGTTTTGTCGGGAAAGGTCGGAGAGAAAGAGGGAGGAGGGGAGGAGGCAGTAAGAGGTGGAAGTGGCTTCTTGTGTACCTGTGTGAGATGAGACGTGCAGTGGAAAAACGTCAACACCCCCCCCATGGTACCCCTCTTTGTCACTTCCCCCCTCTTCCCCCCTCCGAACACCTCCTCTCTAGCTTCCTTCCCCTCTACCCCCACACATCTAACCTAACTCTAACCTCTTAGCTACATACAGCGCTGTGCTGTGCTTTAATCCACACTCACATAACAAAAGGCTGTTCCCTGTAGAACTGGCCAGGCAAGGCAAATCCTGGCTCTGTTAGTGCTTGAGAGTCAGCTTCATCCATGCAGAAAATATAGACTCACACAGAGACAGAGTCGTACACACAGAAAGGCACACACGCACATGTACAAGTACGCAACATGCACACACACACTTGCACACACACACATTGCACACACACACTTGCACACACACACACACACACACACACACACACACACACACACACACACACACACACACACACACACACACACACACACACACACACACACACACACACACACACACACACACACACACACACACACACACACACACACACACACACTGAGGTACGCACACAGTCTCACACACACCAGTGCATTTCATAACATCCGTGCTTTAAAGGACAAGGCCGGTGGGAGAGTGAGTGAGCGAGAATCGATGGGGAAGCTGTGTCTCTGTCAGCGAGGTGAAGTGAGCAGGGGCTCTGCTCCCTCCCTGCCCCTTGCTCTACAGGGCCTAACACAGTCACTCAGCCAGAAGACAGACATACACACACATAGTGGAACACACACTGAGTGAAGGCACACACAGTGTGAAGGCAAACACACACACAGCACAAAGACACACACAGAGCAAAAGAAAAAACAAACAGAGCAAACACTTACAGCATAAAGACACATACTACACTAACACAAACACACAGCACAAAGACACACACAAACATAGTGTAGATACACTGCACCTGACGTATGCACAAACACAAACATCCACACAGGACATAAACAAACAGGTCCCTATTCTGCAATTACATTGTGCCTACATACACTCCCCTCCATATGGATTTGGACAAGTTAACATTTAAAATGTGTCTCTATACTCCAGCATTTGTGATTTCAGATCAAATGTTTCATATGAGGCGACAGTACAGAATATCATAGTTTATTTAAGGGTAATCCCATACTTATCTGATTTACCGTTTAGAAATTAAAGCACTTTATGTATCTAATCCGAGTAGATTAGATGTTTCTGAACACTTCTAAATTAATCCAGATAATGCCAAGATTCAACTTTTTAATTTTTAATCCATGTAATTTCAGCATGACATCCCTGGTTGCTCTGAAATAATTTCTGTAGTTTGAAACAGATAAGATTGACAACAACGGTAACACTTTACAGTAAGGTTACATTGGTAAAGGGCTTATAAAGGGTTTGTAATTGTGTTATTAACAGCTATTTAATCATTTGTAAATGCATTATAAACCATTAATCAATTGGTTATAACAAATTGATCAAAACAGGGTGATAACCAGTCAGTGCTTGCCAAATAGTGAGCCACTATTTACCTCCAGCTATTAATAATTTATAAATGCACTTACAAATGCATATACGGTTGTCATGATAATTTTCTCTTTAAAAAAAAAAGTAGTAATCCTCTAGGCCACTAATTCTTTCCTAACCTGCAGTGTTTCCTACCTAACCTGCTCTACCACCTGGTGTTTCCTAACCTGCTCTACCACCTGGTGTTTCCTAACCTGCTCTACCACCTGGTGTTTCCTAACCTGCTCTACCACCTGGTGTTTCCTAACCTGCTCTACCACCTAGTGTTTCCTAACCTGCTCTACCACCTGGTGTTTCCTAACCTGCTCTACCACCTGGTGTTTCCTAACCTGCTCTACCACCTGGTGTTTCCTAACCTGCTCTACCACCTAGTGTTTCCTAACCTGCTCTACCACCTGGTGTTTCCTAACCTGCTCTACCACCTGGTGTTTCCTAACCTGCTCTACCACCTGGTGTTTCCTCACCTGCTCTACCACCTGGTGTTTCCTGACCTGCTCTACCACCTGGTGTTTCCTAACCTGCTTTACCACCTGGTGTTTCATAACCTGCTCTACCACCTGGTGTTTCCTAACCTGCTCTACCATCTGGTGTTTCCTCACCTGCTCTACCACCTGGTGTTTCCTCACCTGCTCTACCACCTAGTGTTTCCTAACCTGCTCTACCACCTGGTGTTTCCTAACCTACTCTACCACCTGGTGTTTCATAACCTGCTCTACCACCTGGTGTTTCCTAACCTGCTCTACCACCTGGTGTTTCCTCACCTGCTCTACCACCTGGTGTTTCCTAACCTGCTCTACCACCTGGTGTTTCCTAACCTACTCTACCACCTGGTGTTTCCTCACCTGCTCTACCTCCTAGTGTTTCCTAACCTGCTCTATCACCTGGTGTATCCTAACCTACTCTACCAGCTGGTGTTTCATAACCTGCTCTACCACCTGGTGTTCCCTAAACTGCTCTACCACCTGGTGTTTCCTAACCTGCTCTACCACCTGGTGTTTCCTAACCTGCTCTACCACCTGGTGTTTCCTAACCTGCTCTACCACCTGGTGTTTCCTAACCTACTCTACCACCTAGTGTTTCCTAACCTGCTCTACCACCTGGTGTTTCCTAACCTACTCTACCACCTAGTGTTTCCTAACCTGCTCTACCACCTGGTGTTTCCTAACCTACTCTACCACCTGGTGTTTCCTCACCTGCTCTACCACCTGGTGTTTCATAACCTGCTCTACCACCTGGTGTTTCCTAACCTGCTCCACCACCTGGTGTTTCCTAACCTGCTCTACCACCTGGTGTTTCCTAACCTGCTCTACCATCTGGTGTTTCCTCACCTGCTCTACCACCTGGTGTTTCCTCACCTGCTCTACCACCTAGTGTTTCCTAACCTGCTCTACCACCTGGTGTTTCCTCACCTGCTCTACCACCTGGTGTTTCCTGACCTGCTCTACCACCTGGTGTTTCCTAACCTGCTTTACCACCTGGTGTTTCATAACCTGCTCTACCACCTGGTGTTTCCTAACCTGCTCTACCATCTGGTGTTTCCTCACCTGCTCTACCACCTGGTGTTTCCTCACCTGCTCTACCACCTAGTGTTTCCTAACCTGCTCTACCACCTGGTGTTTCCTCACCTGCTCTACCACCTGGTGTTTCCTAACCTGCTCTACCACCTGGTGTTTCCTCACCTGCTCTACCACCTGGTGTTTCCTAACCTGCTCTACCACCTGGTGTTTCCTAACCTACTCTACCACCTGGTGTTTCCTCACCTGCTCTACCTCCTAGTGTTTCCTAACCTGCTCTATCACCTGGTGTATCCTAACCTACTCTACCAGCTGGTGTTTCATAACCTGCTCTACCACCTGGTGTTCCCTAAACTGCTCTACCACCTGGTGTTTCCTAACCTGCTCTACCACCTGGTGTTCCCTAACCTGCTCTACCACCTGGTGTTTCCTAACCTGCTCTACCACCTGGTGTTTCCTAACCTACTCTACCACCTAGTGTTTCCTAACCTGCTCTACCACCTGGTGTTTCCTAACCTACTCTACCACCTGGTGTTTCCTAACCTGCTCTACCACCTGGTGTTTCCTAACCTACTCTACCACCTGGTGTTTCCTCACCTGCTCTACCACCTGGTGTTTCCTAACCTGCTCTACCACCTGGTGTTTCCTAACCTGCTCTACCACCTGGTGTTTCCTAACCTGCTCCACCACCTGGTGTTTCCTAACCTGCTCTACCACCTGGTGTTTCCTAACCTGCTCTACCACCTGGTGTTTCCTCAACCTGCTCTACCACCTAGTGTTTCCAACCTGCCTGGTGTTTCCTAACCTACTCTACCACCTGGTGTTTCATAACCTGCTCTACCACCTGGTGTTTCCTAACCTGCTCTACCACCTGGTGTTTCCTCACCTGCTCTACCACCTGGTGTTTCCTAACCTGCTCTACCACCTGGTGTTTCCTAACCTACTCTACCACCTGGTGTTTCCTCACCTGCTCTACCTCCTAGTGTTTCCTAACCTGCTCTATCACCTGGTGTATCCTAACCTACTCTACCAGCTGGTGTTTCATAACCTGCTCTACCACCTGGTGTTCCCTAAACTGCTCTACCACCTGGTGTTTCCTAACCTGCTCTACCACCTGGTGTTTCCTAACCTGCTCTACCACCTGGTGTTTCCTAACCTGCTCTACCACCTGGTGTTTCCTAACCTACTCTACCACCTGGTGTTTCCTAACCTGCTCTACCACCTGGTGTTTCCTAACCTACTCTACCACCTAGTGTTTCCTAACCTGCTCTACCACCTGGTGTTTCCTAACCTACTCTACCACCTGGTGTTTCCTCACCTGCTCTACCACCTGGTGTTTCATAACCTGCTCTACCACCTGGTGTTTCCTAACCTGCTCCACCACCTGGTGTTTCCTAACCTGCTCTACCACCTGGTGTTTCCTAACCTGCTCTACCATCTGGTGTGTCCTCACCTGCTCTACCACCTGGTGTTTCCTCACCTGCTCTACCACCTAGTGTTTCCTAACCTGCTCTACCACCTGGTGTTTCCTCACCTGCTCTACCACCTGGTGTTTCCTGACCTGCTCTACCACCTGGTGTTTCCTAACCTGCTTTACCACCTGGTGTTTCATAACCTGCTCTACCACCTGGTGTTTCCTAACCTGCTCTACCATCTGGTGTTTCCTCACCTGCTCTACCACCTGGTGTTTCCTCACCTGCTCTACCACCTAGTGTTTCCTAACCTGCTCTACCACCTGGTGTTTCCTCACCTGCTCTACCACCTGGTGTTTCCTAACCTGCTCTACCACCTGGTGTTTCCTCACCTGCTCTACCACCTGGTGTTTCCTAACCTGCTCTACCACCTGGTGTTTCCTAACCTACTCTACCACCTGGTGTTTCCTCACCTGCTCTACCTCCTAGTGTTTCCTAACCTGCTCTATCACCTGGTGTATCCTAACCTACTCTACTAGCTGGTGTTTCATAACCTGCTCTACCACCTGGTGTTCCCTAAACTGCTCTACCACCTGGTGTTTCCTAACCTGCTCTACCACCTGGTGTTCCCTAACCTGCTCTACCACCTGGTGTTTCCTAACCTGCTCTACCACCTGGTGTTTCCTAACCTACTCTACCACCTAGTGTTTCCTAACCTGCTCTACCACCTGGTGTTTCCTAACCTACTCTACCACCTAGTGTTTCCTAACCTGCTCTACCACCTGGTGTTTCCTAACCTACTCTACCACCTGGTGTTTCCTCACCTGCTCTACCACCTGGTGTTTCCTCACCTGCTCTACCACCTGGTGTTTCATAACCTGCTCTACCACCTGGTGTTTCCTAACCTGCTCCACCACCTGGTGTTTCCTAACCTGCTCTACCACCTGGTGTTTCCTAACCTGCTCTACCACCTGGTGTTTCCTAACCTGCTCTACCACCTGGTGTTTCCTAACCTACTCTACCACCTGGTGTTTCCTAACCTGCTCTAACACCTGGTGTTTCCTAACCTGCTCTACCACCTAGTTTTTCCTAACCTACTCTTTCCACCTGGTGTTTCCTAACCTGCTCTACCACCTGGTGTTTCCTAACCTGCTCTACCACCTGGTGTTTCCTAACCTGCTCTACCACCTGGTGTTTCCTAACCTACTCTACCACCTGGTGTTTCCTAACCTGCTCTAACACCTGGTGTTTCCTAACCTGCTCTACCACCTAGTGTTTCCTAACCTACTCTTTCCACCTGGTGTTTCCTAACCTGCTCTACCACCTGGTGTTTCCTAACCTACTCTACCACCTGGTGTTTCCTCACCTGCTCTACCACCTGGTATTTCCTAACCTGCTCTACCACCTGGTGTTTCCTAACCTGCTCTACCACCTGGTGTTTCCTAACCTGTTCTACCATCCTTCCTCCCTGTTGGCACATGGCTCGGCCCATGTGTCAATATTGCTGCATATATAAACAATGACTTAGGTAAGATTAGTAAATTATCATTATGTCTGACATGATCATTTTCCACATGTCCAAGTCTTCCTGGGGCATTCATTCTTGGTTATCCTGTAACAATTCTCTGTCAAGTGTCTTATCTACTTTTAAGATTTATCTGTGCTGCTTTGAATGATTTTAAATGCCTATGTGCTTGTCTGTGTAAATAGTAACCTTTCTTACATTTACATTTACATTTAAGTCATTTAGCAGACGCTCTTATCCAGAGCGACTTACAAATTGGTGCATTCACCTTATGACATCCAGTGGAACAGTCACTTTACAATAGTGCATCTAAAACTTAAGGGTGGGGGTGAGAGGGATTACTTATCCTATCCTAGGTATTCCTTAAAGAGGTGGGGTTTCAGGTGTCTCCGGAAGGTGGTGATTGACTCCGCTGTCCTGGCGTCGTGAGGGAGTTTGTTCCACCATTGGGGGGCCAGGGCAGCGAACAGTTTTGACTGGGCTGAAGCTGTACTTCCTCAGTGGTAGGGAGGCGAGCAGGCCAGAGGTGGATGAACGCAGTGCCCTTGTTTGGGTGTAGGGCCTGATCAGAGCCTGGAGGTACTGAGGTGCCGTTCCCCTCACAGCTCCGTAGGCAAGCACCATGGTCTTCTCTCCTTTCTTATTTCGCAGGCTCTAGTCAATGCTACTATTTTGGCCTGCTGTGCAGAATAATTTCTGGGCAATGGTTCAGTGTCTAACACCTTAGTTCCTGAAACCAACTAAACTTTCATTCCCCTTTTAGTTAGGGTAACAACTACTTCCAACAAAAACATCATATCTCTTCCTAGCGAATTTACTAACCATACACTTACAAATTAAAAATTAAATACCTGCCTCCCCTCCAACTTTTCATATTTTTTAAACCAATGGAGCCGACAGTCTCTCCATGAATTAATATCCTAAATCTAAGCAATCCAAATTCTCTTCCCCTTTTATTCTTATTATGTCTTTGGTGTCTTTGGTGACTTTAATATTCACATGGAAAAGTCCACAGACCCACACCAAAAGGCTTTCGGAGCCATCATCGACTCAGTGGGTTTTGTCCAACATGTCTCTGGACCCACTCACTGTCACAGTCATACTCTGGACCTAGTTTTGTCCCATGGAATACATTTTGTGGATCTTAATGTTTTTCCTCATAATCCTGGACTATCGGACCACCATTTTATTACGTTTGCAATTGCAACAAATAAACTGCTCAGACCCCAACCAAGGAACATCAAAAGTCATGTTATAAATTCACAACAACACAAAGATTCCTTGATGTCCTTCCAGATTCCCTCTGTCTACCCAAGGACAAAAATCAGTTAACCACCTAACTGATGAACTCAATTTAACCTTGCGCAATACCCTAGATGCAGTTTCACCCCTAAAAACTAAAAACATTTCTCATAAGAAACTAGCTCCCTGGTACACAGAAAATACCCGAGCTCTGAAGCAAGCTTCCAGAAAATTGGAACGGAAATGGCGCCACACCAAACTGGAAGTTTTCCGACAAGCTTGGAAAGACAGTACCGTGCAGTACCGAAGAGCCCTTACTGCTGCTCGATCATCCTATTGTTATAACTTAATTGAGGAAAATAAGAACAACCCAAAATTCCTTTTTGATACTGTCGCAAAGCTAACTAAACAGCAGCATTCCCCAAGAGAGGATGGATTTCACTTCAGCAGTGATAAATTCATGAACTTCTTTGAGGAAAAGATCATGATTATTAGAAAGCAAATTACGGACTCCTCTTTAAATCTGCGTATTCCTTTAAAGCTCAGTTGTCCTGCGTCTGCACAACTCTGCCAGGACTTAGGATCAAGAGAGACATTCAAGTGTTTTAGTACTATATCTCTTGACACAATGATGAAAATAATCATGGCCTCTAAACCTTCAAGCTGCATACTGGACCCTATTCCAACTAACTACTGAAAGAGCTGCTTCCTGTGCTTGGCCCTCCTATGTTGAACATAATAAATGGCTCTCTATCTACCGGATGTGTACCAAACTCACTAAAAGTGGCAGTAACAAAGCCTCTCTTGAAAAAGCCAAACCTTGACCCAGAAAATATAAAAAACTATCGGCGTATATCGAATCTTCCATTCCTCTCAAAAATTTTAGAAAAGGCTGTTGTGCAGCAACTCACAACCTTCATGAAGACAAACAATGTATACGAAATGCTTCAGTCTGGTTTTAGACCCCATCATAGCACTGAGACTGCACTTGTGAAGGTGGTAAATGACCTTTTAATGGCATCAGAACGAGGCTCTGCATCTGTCCTCGTGCTCCTAGACCTTAGTGCTGCTTTTGATAGCATCGATCACCACATTCTTTTGGAGAGATTGGAAACCCAAATTGGTCTACACGGACAAGTTCTGGCCTGGTTTAGTTCTTATCTGTCGGAAAGATATCAGTTTGTATCTGTGAATGGTTTGTCCTCTGACAAATCAACTGTACATTTCGGTGTTCCTCAAGGTTCCGTTTTAGGACCACTATTGTTTTCACTATATATTTTACCTCTTGGGGATGTCATTCGAAAACATAATGTTAACTTTCACTGCTATGCGGATGACACGCAGCTGTACATTTCAATGAAACATGGTGAAGCCCCAAAATTGCCCTCGCTAGAAGCATGTGTTTGAGACATAAGGAAGTGGATGGCTGCAAAATTTCTACTTTTAAACTCGGACAAAACAGAGATGCTTGTTCTAGGTCCCAAGAAACAAAGATATCTTCTGTTGAATCTGACAATTAATCTTAATGGTTGTACAGTCGTCTCAAATAAAACTGTGAAGGACCTCGCGTTACTCTGGACCCTGATCTTTCTTTTGAGAAACATATTGTAACGGCGTTCGTCTGTTGAAGGAAGAGAGTCGGACCGAAATGCAGCATGTTTGTTACTCATGATCTTTAATGAATGAAAACGGAACGATACATGAAATAACTCAATACAAAAACAACAAACGAAACGAGAAACCTATACAGCCTATCTGGTGAACACTACACAGAGACAGGAACAATCACCCATGATATACAAAGCAAAACTCAGGCTGCCTAAATACGGTTCCCAATCAGAGACAATGAGAATCACCTGACTCTGATTGAGAATCGCCTCAGGCAGCCAAGCCTAATACAACACCCCTAATCAGCCGCGATCCCAAAATCTACAAACCCCAATATGAAAAACAACATATAAACCCATGTCACACCCTGGCCTACCCAAACATATAACAAAAACACAAAATACAATGACCAAGGCGTGACACATATCAAGACCATTTCAAGGACCGCCTTTTTCCATCTACGTAACATTGCAAAAATCAGAAACTTTCTGTCCAAAAATGATGCAGAAAAATTAATCCATGCTTTTGTCACTTCTAGGTTAGACTACTGCAATGCTCTACTTTCCGGCTACCCGGATAAAGCACTAAATAAACTTCAGTTAGTGCTAAATACGGCTGCTAGAATCCTGACTAGAACCAAAAAATTGGATCATATTACTCCAGTGCTAGCCTCCCTACACTGGCTTCCTGTCAAAGCAAGGGCTGATTTCAAGGTGTTACTGCTAACCTACAAAGCATTACATGGGCTTGCTCCTACCTATCTCTCTGATTTAGTCCTGCCGTACATACAGTACCTACACGTACGCTACGGTCACAAGACGCAGGCCTCCTAATTGTCCATAGAATTTCTAAGCAAACAGCTGGAGGCAGGGCTTTCTCCTATAGAGCTCCATTTTTATGGTCTGCCCACCCATGTCAGAGACGCAAACTCGGTCTCAACCTTTAAGTCCTTACTGAAGACTCATCTCTTCAGTGGGTCATATGATTGATTGTAGTCTGGCCCAGGAGTGGGAAGGTGAACGGAAAGGCTCTGGAGCAACGAACCGCCCTTGCTGTCTCTGCCTGGCCGGTTCCCCTCTTTTCACTGGGATTCTCTGCCTCTAACCCTATTACAGGGGCTGAGTCACTGGCTTACTGGGGCTCTCTCATACCGTCCCTGGAGGGGGCGCATCACCTGTGTGGGTTGATTCACTGATGTGGTCATCCTGTCTGGGTTGGCACCCCCCCCTTGGGTTGTGCCGTGGTGGAGATCTTTGTGGGCTGTACTCAGTCTTGTCTCAGGATGGTAAATTGGTGGTTGAATATATCCCTCTAGTGGTGTGGGGGCTGTGCCTTGGCAAAGAGGGTGGGGATATATCCTGCCTGTTATATCCTTCCTGTTTGGCCCTGTCCGGGGGTGACCTGTCTCAGCCTCCAGTATTTATGCTGCAGTAGTTTATGTGTTGGGGGGCTAGGGTCAGTTTGTTATATCTGGAGTACTTCTCCTGTCCTATTCGGTGTCCTGTGTGAATTTAAGTGTGCTCTCTCTAATTCTCTCTTTCTCTCTTTCTCTCTCTCGGAGGACCTGAGCCCTAGGACCATGCCTCAGGACTACCTGACATGATGACTCCTTGCTGTCCCCAGTCCACCTGGCCGTACTGCTGCTCCAGTTTCAACTGTTCTGCCTTATTATTATTCGACCATGCTGGTCATTTATGAACATTTGAACATCTTGGCCATGTTCTGTTATAATCTCCACCCGGCACAGCCAGAAGAGGACTGGCCACCCCACATAGCCTGGTTCCTCTCTAGGTTTCTTCCTAGGTTTTGGCCTTTCTAGGGAGTTTTTCCTAGCCACCGTGCTTCTACACCTGCATTGCTTGCTGTTTGGGGTTTTAGGCTGGGTTTCTGTACAGCACTTTGAGATATCAGCTGATGTACGAAGGGCTATATAAATACATTTGATTTGATTTGATTTGATATATGTCTGTAGCTCTTTCTTATAACAGTCAGTATCAAATATTGTCAGGATTTGGCCAGGGTTGTTCCGGGTTTTTGGTCACTAGATGCCCCTATTGTGCCTTTTGACCTTTTGTTTTCCCTTGATCCCCATTATTATTTGCACCTGTGCCTCGTTTCCCCTGATTGTATTTAAACCCTTTGTTTTCCTCAGTTCTTTGCTCTGTGTTTGTATGTTAGCACCCAGCCCTAGTACTCTGTGAACTCTTGTTGATCCCGGTGGACTCTCTTGTGGAATTTTGTTTTTTTGTTCTTGTTTGTTTGTTTTTGAGTATCTTTTGAGGCGTTTTGTGCTTTACCTTCCACCTTGTGGATTTACCTTTTTGTCTTGGAGGATTACCTTTGTTCTTGTGGAATTCCTTTTGAGGTTGTGGAGTTACATGTTTTCCTGAAGAACTTCACTTTTTACTTCATTAAATACACCGTCTCAAGTACTGCTGTGTCTGCCTCATCTTCTGGGTTCTGCCGACTATTCGTGGCTCAGTTGGTTTAGTGACTGTTTCTCACTCCGGAGACCCGGGTTCGTAACCGGGTCCTGACAAAATATGGGTTCTGTTTCTAAATATTGACTAAATGTCTCACTGTCTCCCTGTCTGTACTCATGGATGTTTTTAGAAAAAACAACATGTCTATAGTAGTAATCTCTAAGATTATTACATAGTTGATAAAGCTTATCTCGATACTCTCAATGATCCTGATGTCATATATCCCTGTCCGGTTGGCTTAGAATATGTCATAAATACTTAATATAAGTCTACCATTATTAAACTTGTTCTTGCTAACTTTATAACCTAACTCAACAACAAACTATAATATTGTTGTATCTATTTCACAACCTTGTTGTGTTACATTTCTAACACCGCATACAACAACAGCTGACTACCTAAGGGAAAATAAAACTTTGCTAGATTACTAAACATTACTTAAGCCAAAATAGTGGGAGTTTCAAATAACCTTATGGCAGTTTTTTATAAACCCACCTTCGCCGCATTTTTAACCCATAATTCTCCATGAGAGTATTGTATAAAGTACTACTACTGGTCAAAAGATAAAACAAAGTTTCAAATAACATAATCAGATCATAATCACTACTGAAACAAAGAAAAATGATTGTACCCTTATGGCCATAGGAAGAGAGACTTAAGGACGTCTGCCCTTAGTCAAAGGCTATGCCCTTTCTTTTTTCTCATTGGTTCAAATTACAACTATGTCAAAGAACTATAAACTCCATCATAATTATCAATTACACAAATGACCTTAAAATCAGTATCACAAATTACCTTAAATTCATTATCCAAATGGCCCTCCCATGAGGCTGATTAGACCACAAAGGAAAGCCATGATAGATGTCAAAAGTCATACCACCCTTTCAAAGTAGTGTTTCTTACTATATTAGTATATTAACATTTTATACATGTTGTATCCCAGGTTCCCAGAACATTCCCTTATCAAAATAATTCACGTGTTTAATTAATACTCAGAAAATAAAAAAAAGTATGTGTGTGTGTACCCCTTTAAGATATTGTGGCTATAGGAAAAATGGAAATCTCCTCAAACTCAAAGGCAACCCCTAGGTTAAAAACAAACAAAACATTTCCAGGCCTTTTCAATTTAGTAGAAATATGCCTCTGTCTCATTCGCTCCCTCCAAGATTACAGCCCCAGAAAACATTTCCAAAGAGAGACAATGAAGCATTCCTTTTCCCAGAAAAAAAACACAATCACTTGGTCAGCATTTCATTATACAACACCGATTCAGAAACCCAAACGTTGACTACAAACAAAATCTAATAATAATGCTTATTCCATTGTACTCCCTCCAATCATTAGTTTTAAACTTCCTCAGTGGTTATATGTACTTAATTGAACATGCGCTACCCTTGGGTACAATACTGTACTTCAAATCTATGAAATTCCCCTAATTAATATATTTACTTGACTGATTTTGCCCAAGCTTTCTTTACAACATTAAAACCCATTCAGTCTGTCTGCAACCAGTCTCTCAAAGTGCTTGATAGGAAGCCCCATAGCCATCATCACTGTTACATTCTCCAAAAGCTTGAGCTCCCGAATTGGAAAAATCTTATGCAATACACTGACGCATGTCTTGTATTCAAGATTCTAAATGTCCAGGTTTCTCCCTCCACTCAGTACTTTTGTTGAACAGAAAACCCAAACCTTATGGCATCAGATCCACAAGGTCCCCCATGAGAGATGATTGTATAGTTCCCTTAAGGAAAAGCACCTTTAGTCAATCTGCTTTTGTTCCACGTAATGGAAACAGATTATAATGTTAGAATAAATTAACTTCCCGCTCAAATTCACTGGTGTTACTTGAACAATAAAACCAAAAACAATAACCAGAAACTATCACGAATCGTAAAAGTTTGAACTATTCAGACCTGAATCGCTTACCGCCAAATATAGCCCAGGAAGCACAACTTACTCACCTATTCTTACCAGTAGGTGAAAATATAACCCCTACTCAAACAACGTCCTGCCTTACCTCTGTCGTAAGATTAAAACAAAATTTACAACTTTCTCTTCTCTTTCGGCTTATGAAATGTCCAAGACTTTAAAAGTAACATGTAATTCACTAAATGTATAACATACATCAGTCAACCCTTTAGAATAAAAACATTTAGGTGGACACAACTCTATCGCCATTACCTATCTGCAATAGATTTAGGTAACTTTATCTTCTGTGATTAATTACATTAAATACGACTCCTATTCTCAATAGGTTATTCCAGCAGACCATTTAGGCAACAGACAACTTATTACACTGAAATCGCCTCGCTATTATTTCGAATGAATTAGTCTTTCAATTGAACCTAAACAAGTTATTAAAACATTCAGTTTATATCTTAAACAAATATTAACGACTGTCTCTTTCCAGGCAAAACATACCAATAGTTGAATTACAATCAGAAACGCAGACTTTAGTCAATTGGTGCATAGGCTGGGAAACAAACCCGAGTCTCCCGCTTGGTAGGCAAGAAATTTACCACTGGACCACCAAAGCTATTGAAATGACAAAGACTCTTCGCAAATAACCCTATTTATAATTGTCTATAGTCATAAAATCAGGCACATATTACTGAGACAATTTAAAAATAGGTCCAAAAGGTCATTTCTCCGGCGATGATTCTCATTAATCTCGCTCTAGTTGTCTCTACCTCTCTCTTCCTCTCCCTATTGTCACGCCTGTCCTTCCCCTTATGTTTGCAATTTCAGTGGTTGTGTCCTACTCGGTCACAATGTTTACAGGGAGGCTTACACTCCCGGGCTAAATGTCCTATCGCATCACAATTGAAACATTTTCTATGGTCTGATCCTGTCCATTTTTCCCTTCTCTCTTAGGTTCCTTCCCCTTTAAGCCTCATTTGTGCTTATCTACAATTACCCCAATAGTTACTGTTAGATGCTCTGCTCCTCTCTGTTCTATCTTTCTACAGTCTCTGTGATTATGGCCTACTTGTTTTGCAGTGTTTACACGCCGCCTCACAATCTCTAGCAAAATGACCTGGTTTGTGACAGTTAAGGCATCTATCTCCCCCTTTCTCTTGACTGTCTCTATCCACTTTTCTCGACTTTCTCCCTTTCTCTACCTCTATGCACTTTCTCAATAAGGTTGCTAAATCCTGTCCTCCTTTCTGTGTCTCTTCCTCTCTCCCTCCCTCAGCTCCCTGAGGACCAGCATAAGGGGGAGGGGGTAACGGAATGGACGGCACCTGGTTTGGCTGCCTCCGTTTCATTACCACCACCTCGTCGTCTGGATTTTCCCTCCACCCCTGGTCTGCCAGGGAGGGGGAGTCCTCGCTGTCTGGATTTCCCTCTCCCCCTGGTCTGGGTTTAGGTGGTGTCTCTGTGGGAGCCATGGGAGTCCTCTCTGTCTGGATTTTCCCTCTCCCCCTGGTCTGCCAGGGAGGGGTATACTTTGGGTTTAGGTGGTGTCTCTGTGGGAGCCATGGGAGTCCTCGCTGTCTGGATTTTCCCTCTCCCCCTGGTCTGCCAGGGAGGGGTATACTTTGGGTTTAGGTGGTGTCTCTGTGGGAGCCATGGGAGTCCTCTCTGTCTGGATTTTCCCTCTCCCCCTGGTATGCCAGGGAGGGGTATACTTTGGGTTTATGTGGTGTCTCTGTGGGAGCCATGGGAGTCCTCGCTGTCTGGATTTTCCCTCTCCCCCTGGTCTGCCAGGGAGGGGTATACTTTGGGTTTAGGTGGTGTCTCTGTGGGAGCCATGGGAGTCCTCTCTGTCTGGATTTTCCCTCTCCCCCTGGTCTGCCAGGGAGGGGTATACTTTGGGTTTAGGTGGTGTCTCTGTGGGAGCCATGGGAGTCCTCGCTGTCTGCTCCTGGCTACCTAATTCTTCCTCCTCAGAAGCTCCCTTTTTCTTGGCCCCCTCCGCTCTTTTTCCAGCTTCAGCCAGCCAAATACGAGCGTGTCGAACCCTTCTGTCCGTTGCTTCTCTGCCTTGTCCCCACAAACCCTATTTATTTGTTTAATCATTGACTCCACTGTTTCTATATTTAAACGTCCATCAAATTTGTACTTCTTCCTCCATTTCGGGCCAAAATAGATGTTCCTTTTATCTTTTCCCTGCATATATTTCTCATCTCCCATTAATTCCGGAATCCCCTTAGAGGATTTACTACCCATGCTTATTCAATTACTATTATTGTTATTATGCTCCTTCTCACAATCTACATGTATGTGCTTTTTACCTTCTATGTGTGTTCTTTCTACCGTTATTATCCATAACCTATGTTGATAAATACCTCCCGTTAATCTTTCCTACAATTTTAGAATAATTATTTTTATGAATCCTGATTAATGATTTAGATCACACAGGTATACAACTACCAGCTCTACTTATTTTCATGTTGTTCCTTGTGACTTTTGACTGATCAATATATCTATCTCACCCGCAAATAATGATCTTCTTATTCTGTGTGTGCTTTTAAAACTCAGATTCAATTACTTCTATGTGTATCTCTTAATCTGTGTGTATCACAATCAATGTGTATCACAACCTATGTGTATGTCACTACTCTCTATGGGTGTGCTCACACTCTATGCTCACCTTCTCACGATCCATGTGTATCCTTCTTCTCATCACAATCTATGTGTATGGGCTATTAATCTCTGTGTGCGCTTTTCCTTTCTTGAAACTTTATCTATAGATGTCACACCCTAGGCTTTTTATTCTCTATTTATTCTCTATTTTGGTTAGGCCAGGGTGTGACTAGGGTGGGCATTCTATGTTAATTTTCTATGTATTTGATTTCTGTGTTGTTTGGCCGGGTGTGGTTCTCAATCAGGGACAGCTGTCTATCGTTGTCTCTGATTGAGAACCATTTTAGGTAGCTCTTGCCCACATGGGTTTTGGTGGGTCATTATTTTCTGTTTAGTGTGTTTTGCACCTGACGGAGCTGTTTCGGTTGTTTCTTTTGTTCCTTGTTGTATTTAGTGTGCAGTTTATTTAAATAATGATGAACACTTACCACGCTGCATCTTGGTCCTAACCTTCTTCCACCAACAGTCGTTACAATAGAGGTGTCTTTCGATCGGACATTAGGTCTCACACGTATACATTTTAGGTCTCACCATTAGCTATTTTAAATCAGCAGTGGCGACAGTTGCCCAGGATCATTACGGACCCTGCTTCATTGAATTTACAACTGATTCCTGTCTTCCATTTACATAGGTTCCCTTTAAAACATTTTTCTCCACACAAAATTCTAAAGACAGGTCACCAGGTATAAACTCCTTCGGATATTTTAGTGAATAACACAAAGAATACATTAAAATCCTTTACTCATCTCCGGGTTAATTACGGCATTCCCTTAAAATCCTTTACCTCATTTAATGCAATCACAGAGATATTATCCAATATATATCCGTGAATACAAAGCACTGATCTTATTTTTTTGCAGCTGAGGTTTCAATGTTGGTTGGATTTTGTCACCGTTTTCTGTCGCGTACCAGTTTGCCACCAGTCTGAAATGGAAACTCAATTTCTAGAGGTCAGGTCTTTAACTTACGGATCTCTGTTCCGTCTGTGCACGATTTTGGCGCTCCCATGTGACGACAGAAAACGGCTATTGAAATCCGGCTCGAAGGACCAAGCTGTCACGAGAATTTTCAATTACAATGATCATAACTAACAATCAATAAACTTTGACTAATCCCCGAGGTTCATAAGACCCTGGGTTTAATAATAATTAGGCAAAGACTCAGCTTATGCAAAAGGTTAGTACAGTTTATTCACGAGAGTGCTCTAAAGTAAAAAATGCAAACAATCTTTATAACACACACACAAACAAGTTCAAATCTTAAGCTACACCTTGCTCAGACAGTCAGTGTTTTTCCACTACACAGATACGTTGTTTCTTTAATCTGCAACATGCTTCATAATCTTCTGCAAGCCTAGCAGTTTCTCCACTCCACGGGTGGGGACAGAATGTCTGGTAAGGAATACAGTAGTACAACTTGTCTGTCGATAGCTCCTCTTATCATTTGTTTCACACTTGCACCCTGCTTACATACTAAAAAGAAGCAAAAGGTCCTTGTTCTAATTCTGACTAAAACTACACACGTCATCAGATTATAGATTTATGATTCTAATAAATTTCATACAGTTATATGGTTTATTTTAATCATTACCTTTAAGCATATAATTCCCTTATCAACGGTGCATTCGGGAAGTATTCAGACCCCTTGACTTTTTCCACATTTTGCTAAATTACAGCCTTTTTGTTTCGGGTTGGACTCTGGAATCAGTTCAATTGCTCTGGGGGGTGCGAACAAAAGATCCCCTTCGGGAAAGTCGTATTCCTGGTCATAATGCTGGTAGTGCTGGTGAGATACCGCCGCTCTGATATCCAATATTTCTTCCCGGCTGTATGTAATAACACAAAACAATTCTGGGCTCATAATGTAAGAAATAATACATTTAAAAAAAGAAATACTGCAAAGTTTCTTAAAATGATGGCAGCTCTCTCTGTTGGCGTCATTTTTCACCAATAATGACACATCTCAACCTCAACTGATCAGAGGAGACTGTGCGAATCAGGCCTTCATGGTTGAATTGCTGCAAAGAAGCCACTACTAAAGGACACCAATAATAAGAAGAGACTTGCTTGGGTTAAGAAACACCGGTAATAGATGTTAGACGGGAAACCTGTTCTTTGGTCTGATGAGTCCAAATATACTGTCGTGTATTTGTAAGACAGATAATGGATAATCTCCGCATGTGTGGTGCCAACCGTGAAGCATGTCGGAGGGGTTGTGATGGTGTGGGTGCTTTGCTGGTAACACTGTTTGTGATTTATTTAGAATTCAAGGCACACTTAACCAGCCTGGCTACCACAGCATTCTGCCATCCCATCTGGTTTGCACTTTTTAATTTTTTTAAATATTTATTTTACCTTTATTTAACCAGGCAAGTCAGTTAAGAACACATTCTTATTTTCAATGGCGGCCTAGGAACAGTGGGTTAACTGCCTGTTCAGGGGCAGAACGACAGATTTGTACCTTGTCAGCTCGGGGGTTTGAATTCGCAACCTTCCGGTTACTAGTCCAACGCTCTAACCACTAGGCTACGTTGCCGCCCCACTTAGTGGGACTATCATTTGTCTTTCAACAGGACAATGACCCAAAACACACCTACAGGCCGTGTAAGGTGTATTTGACCAAGGAGAGTGATGGAGTGCTGCATCAGATGAC
This sequence comes from Oncorhynchus gorbuscha, assembly GCF_021184085.1. Lineage (NCBI taxonomy): Eukaryota > Metazoa > Chordata > Actinopteri > Salmoniformes > Salmonidae > Oncorhynchus > Oncorhynchus gorbuscha. The sequence continues at coordinate 75,847,075 of NC_060174.1, forward strand.
CTGGCCTCCACAATCACCCGACATCAACCCAATTGAGATGGTTTAGGATGAGTTGCACTGCAGAGTGAAGGAAAAGCAGACAACAAGTGCTCAGCATATGTTGGAACTCCTTCAAGATTGTTGGAAAAGCATTCCTCATGAAGCTGGTTGAGAGAATGCCAAGAGTGTGCAAAGCTGTCATCAAGGCAAAGGAAGAATCTCAAATGTATTTTGATTTGTTTAAAACTTTTTTGGTTACTACATGATTCCATATGTGTTATTTCATAGTTGATGTCTTCACTATTATTCTACAATGTAATAATAAATAAATAAAAACCCTTGAATGAGTAGGTGTGTCCAGACTTTTGACTGGTACTGTATGTGAACAGTTATACTGAAGCATGCTGTATCATAATAACATGCTGTATCATTATACATCCCCTTTAAGTCTCCCTACTGCACAACAATGTTTCCCAATCAAACACTGCATTTTAGTGGGACGCCCAAGACTGAAGACACTCTCTCTAAACTCCCAATCGTTTCTGACCTGATCCCATTCCTTTGTGGGCCACCCTATCCTATCCCATGCTGTGTACTGTACTGTATGTACTGTGATGTGAGTGGGTGGAAATCAGCAGGCTTGCAGCAGGAAAACAGGACCCCGATACCATTCATTATTCACTAGACCAGAGTAGAGCAGTAGCTTGGCTAGCTGCTCCATTAATGGGGTATTCTGGTCCAGAGATGCTGGACATGCAGCCATTTAAGGAGATATGGCTTCAGGGACCCCCTTCTCTTTGTCTGTATGTCTATATCTGTCTGCTTTGTCTGTGTGTCTGCCTGTGTTCACCCACTGTGGGCTGTATGTGAGTGAGTTCAGGTTGTCTGGACTTCTGAGAGGGTCTGCTATTAGCTACTGTCTGTATTTTGTTTTCTTTAGACCTAATACCATAGTAATAGTATAGAAATACCCACACTTCCCTCCATATGTATTTGGACAGTGAAGCTAAACTCTTTAATTGGGCTCTATACTCCAACAGTTTAGATTTGAGATAGAATGTTTTATACGAGGCGACAGTACATGTCGGCTTTTATTTGAGGGTATTTTCATTCATTTCTGTTTTACTGTTTAGAAATAAAGCACTTTTCTATCTACAGTAGTCCTCCAATTTGAAGAAGTCATAAGTATTTGGGCAAATTCACTTATAATGTAATCAAGTATACTCTTAGAAAAAAAGTTCCGAAAGGGCTATTTGTGGAGGGATAGGGTTTAACCAAGAATCATTTTCATCTGAAGAACCATTTTTTGGAAGACAAAGGTTATTTGTAAGGCAAAGGGTTGTACCTAGAACCTTGAACATCCTAAGAACCGTTTTTGAAAGAAAGGGTCATTTCATTATTTTTTGGGGAGGCAAGAAGGATTATTTGGAAGGCAATAAAATAACCCTCTTATTAGGGTTTCACAGCGAACCTGCAGCATAGTTTGGTATCCGTTTTTCTATATTGGCACACGGAAACTAGAGTCCATGATTAACTTGGTCAAAAAGAATGCCACTGATTGGCCAATAGGTGGTGCTGTTATAAGCAGTCTCACTTAAACCATCATAATCGCAGCCCTGTTTGTGTAACAGTATAACTTTAGACCGTTCCCTCGCCCATACCCGGGCGCGAACCAGGGACCCTCTGCACACATCAACAACTGACACCCACGAAGCGTCGTTACCCATCACTCCACAAAAGCCGCGGTCCTTGCAGAGCAAGGAGAACTACTACTTCAAGGTCTCAGAGCAAGTGACGTCACGGATTGAAACGCTATTTAGCGCGCACCGCTAACTAAGCTAGCCGTTTCACATCCGTTACATTTGACCTAGAGGCTTGAAACTTTGTACTTAGGTGATTTTTTCTCACTTTGAACAAATTTGACTCAAGGACCCATCAAGTCCATCAAGATAGATTTTTCTCCATCTTGGATATTTTTTAAAACCTTTGAAAAACTTCTCATGAACAGTGTCCAAATTCGGTATGTATATCGATGGTACATATCTTAAAACGTCTTAGGAATAGGGGGGCAGTATTTTCACGTCCGGATGAAAAGCGTGCCCAAAGTAAACTGCCTGTTACTCAGGTCCAGAAGCTAGGATATGCATTTAATTAGTGGATTTGGACAGAAAACACTCTGAAGTTTCTAAAACTGTTAGAATAATGTCTGTGAGTATAACAGAACTGATTTGGCAGGCCAAACCCCGAGCACAATCCATACAGAGAAAAGGTTTTTGAGGTCATTGTGTTTTTCAATGGGTTTCTATGGGAATCCTGATTTATTAGGGTTTCCACTAGATGTCAACAGTCTTTAGAAATTTGTTAATGGTTTTTATGGAGAAATGAAGAAGTAGTGCTATTCATTCCATGTGTCACTCTGAAGGTCCCTACTATTTTGGTAAATGTGAACAGGAACGCGCTTCACGTTGTTATCAGCATATCGATTGCGCAACCAGGGGTGGTAAAACCTTGGATCACTGTTACTCTAACTTCCGCGACGCATATAAGGCCCTGCCCCGCCCCCCCTTTCGGAAAAGCTGACCACGACTCCATTTTGCTGATCCCTGCCTACAGACAGAAATTAAAACAAGAGGCTCCCACGCTGAGGTCTGTCCAACGCTGGTCAGACCAAGCTGACTCTACACTCCAAGACTGCTTCCATCACGTGGACTGGGACATGTTTCGTATTGCGTCAGATGGGAATATTGACGAATACGCTGATTCGGTGTGCGAGTTCATTAGAACGTGCGTCGAAGATGTCGTTCCCATAGCAACGATAAAAACATTCCCTAACCAGAAACCGTGGATTGATGGCAACATTCGCGTGAAACTGAAAGCGCGAACCACTGCTTTTAATCAGGGCAAGGTGTCTGGCAACATGACTGAATACAAACAGTGCAGCTATTCCCTCCGTAAGGCTATCAAACAAGCTAAGCGTCAGTACAGAGACAAAGTGGAATCTCAATTCAATGGCTCAGACACAAGAGGCATGTGGCAGGGTCTACAGTCAATCACGGACTACAAGATGAAATCCAGCCCAGTCACGGATCAGGATGTCTTGCTCCCAGGCAGACTAAATAACTTTTTGCCCGCTTTGAGGACAATACAGTGCCACTGACACGGCCTGCAACGGAAACATGCAGTCTCTCCTTCACTGCAGCCGAGGTGATTAAGACATTTAAACGTGTTAACCCTCGCAAGGCTGCAGGCCCAGACGGCATCCCCAGCCGCGCCCTCCGAGCATGCGCAGACCAGCTGGCCGGTGTGTTTACGGACATATTCAATCAATCCCTATACCAGTCTGCTGTTCCCACATGCTTCAAGAGGGCCACCATTGTTCCTGTTCCCAAGAAAGCTAAGGTAACTGAGCTAAACGACTACCGCCCGTAGCACTCACTTCCGTCATCATGAAGTGCTTTGAGAGACTAGTCAAGGACCATATCACCTCCACCCTACCTGACACCCTAGACCCACTCCAATTTGCTTACCGCCCAAATAGGTCCACAGACGATGCAATCTCAACCACACTGCACACTGCCCTAACCCACCTGGACAAGAGGAATACCTATGTGAGAATGCTGTTCATCGACTACAGCTCGGCATTCAACACCATAGTACCCTCCAAGCTCGTCATCAAGCTCGAGACCCTGGGTCTCGACCCCGCCCTGTGCAACTGGGTACTGGACTTCCTGACGGGCCGCCCCCAGGTGGTGAGGGTAGGCAACAACATCTCCTCCCCGCTGATCCTCAACACGGGGGCCCCACAAGGGTGCGTTCTGAGCCCTCTCCTGTACTCCCTGTTCACCCACGACTGCGTGGCCACGCACGCCTCCAACTCAATCATCAAGTTTGCGGACGACACAACAGTGGTAGGCTTGATTACCAACAACGACGAGACGGCCTACAGGGAGGAGGTGAGGGCCCTTGGAGTGTGGTGTCAGGAAAATAACCTCACACTCAACGTCAACAAAACTAAGGAGATGATTGTGGACTTCAGGAAAGAGCAGAGGGAACACCCCCCTATCCACATCGATGGAACAGTAGTGGAGAGGGTAGCTAGTTTTAAGTTCCTCGGCATACACATCACAGACAAACTGAATTGGTCCACTCACACTGACAGCGTCGTGAAGAAGGCGCAGCAGCGCCTATTCAACCTCAGGAGGCTGAAGAAATTCGGCTTGTCACCAAAAGCACTCACAAACTTCTACAGATGCACAATCGAGAGCATCCTGGCGGGCTGTATCACCGCCTGGTACGGCAACTGCTCCGCCCTCAACCGTAAGGCTCTCCAGAGGGTAGTGAGGACTGCACAACGCATCACCGGGGGCAAACTACCTGCCCTCCAGGACACCTACACCACCCGTTGTTACAGGAAGGCCATAAAGATCATCAAGGACATCAACCACCCGAACCACTGCCTGTTCACCCCGCTATCATCCAGAAGGCGAGGTCAGTACAGGTGCATCAAAGCTGGGACCGAGAGACTGAAAAACAGCTTCTATCTCAAGGCCATCAGACTGTTAAATAGCCACCACTAACATTGAGTGGCTGCTGCCAACACACTGTCATTGACACTGACCCAACTCCAGCCATTTTAATAATGGGAATTGATGGGAAATGATGTAAATATATCACTAGCCACTTTAAACAATGCTATCTTATATAATGTTACTTACCCTACATTATTCATCTCATATGCATATGTATATACTGTACTCTACAACATCGACTGCATCCTTATGTAACACATGTATCACTAGCCACTTTAACTATGCCACTTTGTTTACTTTGTCTACACACTCATCTCATATGTATATACTGTACTCGATACCATCTACTGTATGCTGCTCTGTACCATCACTCATTCATATATCCTTATGTACATGTTCCTTATCCCCTTACACTGTGTATAAGACAGTAGTTTTGGAATTGTTAGTTAGATTACTTGTTGGTTATCACTGCATTGTCAGAACTAGAAGCACAAGCATTTCGCTACACTCGCATTAACATCTGCTAACCATGTGTATGTGACAAATAAAATTTGATTTGATTTGATCCGGTATTAGAAACAGTTTATTCCGTCTTATATGTTATCGATTATTTACACTTTAGGATACCTGAGGTTGGATAAGGAACGTTGTTTGAAATGTTTGGACCAAGTTTATAGGTAACTTATTAGATACTTTGTAGGCGAGTTGGAACGGGTATTTCTGAATCAAACGCGCCAAATAAATGGACATTTTGGCGATATAAAGAGGGAATGTATCAAACAAAACAACCATTCATTGTATCAATGAGACATTTGGGATTGCAAAAAGAAGATTTTCAAAGGTAAGGAATTTATTATATGGCTATTTCTGACTTTTGTGTCGCACCTGCCTGGTTGAAAATTTATTTTCTATGTGTTTGTATGCGGGGCGCTGTCCTCAGATAATTGCATGGTTTGCTTTCACCGTAAAGCCTTTTTGAAATCTGACACAGAGGCTGGATTAACAAGAAGTTAAGCTTTATTTTGATGTATTACACATATATTTTCGCGAGTGTTGAATATTGATATTCCTGTAGTTTGAATTTGGCGCTCTGCAACTTCATTGGATGTTGTCAAATCGATCCTGCTAAGGGATTGGTGCGTGAAGGGATCCATAAGAGGTTTTAACTTAGTCTGAGAAACGCTAAGGGATTGGTTAAGAGATGGTTGAGTTATTGATATGTCAGGAAATCAGACTTTACGTGTTCATTTAAATCCATGTTAGGGTTATCAAATACATTACCATGATTAACCTTGTTACGCTTGGCATTACTATCTTAGAAAATAAGGAAAGTATTAACAATTCACTTTTTGACTATGTAATGCGAATGCTTAAAATAATCCTACAAAATCTTCTCCAAATGTGGTCTTTGGATTTTAAATATCATTGATGCATTCAAAGATGGCCACACTATACCAGTAGATGCATATTAACTCATATGCTAATATGCAGTAATAAGCAAAAAATACACTACATAACCAAGAGTATGTGGACATCTGGTCGTCGAAAATCTCATTCCAAAATCATGGGCATTAATATGGATTTGGTCCAACCCTTTGCTGCTATAACAGCCTCCGATCTTCTGGGAAGGCTTTCCACTAGATGTTGGAACATTGCTGCAGGGACATTCAGCCATAAGCATTATTGAGGTCTGGCACTGATGTTGGGCGATAAGGCCTGGCCTGCAGCCAGCGGTCCAATTTATCCCAAAGGTATTCCATGGAGTTAAGGTCAGGGCTCTGTGCAAGCAAGTCAAGTTCTTCTTTCAAGATGGCCACCATTGTTCCTGAACCCAAAAAAGCAAATGTAATTAAACTAAATGACTATCGCCCTGTAGCACTCACTTCTGTCATCATGAAGTGCTTTGAGAGGCTAGTCGAGGATCATATCACCTCCTCCTTACCTTCCACCCTAGACCCGCTTCAGTTTGCATTCCGCCCCGATAGGTCCACAGACGATACAATCACCATCATACTGCACACTGCCCTATCCCATCTGGACAAGAGGAATACCTATGTCAGAATGCTGGTAATTGACTACAGCTCAGCATTCAACACAATAGTACCCTCCAAGCTCATCATTACATTTCAGGCCCTGGGTCTCAACCCCACACTGTGCAATTGGGTCCTGGACTTCCTGACGGGCCACTCCCAGGTGGTGAAGTAAGGAAACAACATCACCACTTTGCTGATCCTCAACACTGGGGCCCAACAAGGGTGCGTGCTCAGCCCCCTCCTGTACTCCCTGTTCACCCATGACTGCATGGCCATGCATGCCTCCAACTCAATCATCAAGTTTGCAGACGACACAACAGTAGCAGGCTTGATTACCAACAATGATGAGACAGCCAACAGGGAGGAGGTGAGGGCTCTGGGAGTGTGGTGCCAGGAAAACAACCTCTCACTCAACGGCATCAAAACAAAGGAGATTATTGTGGACTTCAGGAAACAGCATAGGGAGCACCGCCCTCTCCACATCAATGGGACTGTAGTGGAGATGGTGAAAAGCTTCAAGTTCCTCGGCGTACACATCACAGACAAACTGAAATGGTCCACCCATAGACAGTGTGGTGAAGAAGGTGCAACAGCACCTCAGGAGGCTGAAGAAATTTGGCATGGCACCCATACCCCTCACAAACTTTTACAGATGCACAATTAAGAGCATCCTGTCGGGCTGTATCACCACCTAGTACGGAAACTGCACCGCCTACAACCTTAGGGCTCTCCAGAGGGTGGTGCAATCTGCCCAACACATACCCAGGGGAAAACTATCTGCCCTTCAGTACACCGACAGCTCCCGATATCACAGGGAGGCCAAAAAGATCATCAAGGACAACAACCACCCGAGCCACTGCCTGTTATCATCCAGAAGGCGAGGTCAGTACAGGTGCATCAAAGCTGGGATCGAGAGCCTGAAAAATATTTTATATTTCAAGGCCATCAGACTGTTAAACAGCCATCACTAGCACATTAGAGGCTGCTGCCTATATACATAGACTTGAAATCCCTGGCTACTAGGCATCCCGCTAGCGGGACAACTTCCAGTGGAACTGGAGGGCGTGCAATTCAAATAAACAATCATAAAAATGATGGATATTAAACATTTAGGTACATGTAAGTGTCTTTTATCGGCTGAAAGCTTAAATTCTTGTTAATCTAACTGCACTGTCCGATATACAGTAGCTATTACAGCGAAAACATGCCATGCGATTGTTTGAGGACGGCGCCCCACATCAAAATATTTTTCCACCGGCACAGGTTTCATATATTCACAAATAAAAATTAAACATCCATGTACTTTTTGAAAATATTCCTCTGATTTGTCATCCAAAGGTTCCCAGCTATAACATGTAGTATCATTTTGTTAGATAAAATGGTGCCAACTAAATCCCAAAAGTCTATTTAGTTGGCACCATTGATTTAAGTAATCCACTTGTTCAACACGCAGAGAAAGGAATCAGAAAATCTACACCTAAACTTTGTTTCAACAAGTCAAAATACATTTCTATCAACTCATCAGATACCCTAAAATGTAATCAAACTATAATATTTCTTATGGAAAGAAGTATGTTCAATAGGAAACTGATTTTAGCAGGTGTGTCCTGTCTTCATGGCGCGCTCAAACACGAATTTCCAAGACTGTGTCCCTGTACTAAAAAATGTATCTTTCTTATTAGTTTTTGAAGTTACACGCCTGAAACCTTGAACAGAGACTGCTTGACACCCTGTGGAAGCCATAGGAATTGCACCCAGTGAGCTAATTTTCAATATGACCTTTTACTTGCCTTTCTAAGAGGATGGTCTCTCAAAACAAAATTTGTTGGTTTTTCTTTGGATTTTCTCCTACCATATCTATTGTGTTATATTTTCCTACATTATTTTAACATTTCTACAAACTTCAAAGTGTTTTATTTTGAATAGCCTTCATTTCTCAGAACAAGAATAGACTGATGAGTTTCAGAAGAAAGTTCTTTGTTTCTGGCCATTTTGAGACTGTAATCAAACCCACAAATGCTGATGCTCCAGATACTCGACTAGTCTAAAGAAGGCCAGTTTTATTGCTTCTTTAATCAGAACAACAGTTTTCAGCTGTGCTAATATAATTGCAAAAGGGTTTTCTGATGATCAATTAGCCTTTTTAAATGCTAAATCTGGATTAGCTAACACAACGTGGCATTGGAACACAGGAGTGATGGTTGCTGATAATGGGCCTCTGTACGCCTATGTAGATATTCCATAAAAAATCTGCTGTTTCCAGCTGCAATAGTCATTTACATCATTAACAATGTCTACACTGTATTTCTGATCAATTTATGTTATTTTAATAGACAAAAAATGTGTTTTTCTTTCAAAAACAAGGACATTTCTAAGTGACCCCAAACTTTTGAAAGGTAGTATACTGTATATACTGTATTATATTCTACTGTATCTTAGTCTATGCCGCTCTGACATTGCTCGTCCATATATTTATATTAATTCCATTCCTTTACTTAGATTTGTGTGTATTAGGTATACATTATGAAATTGTTCGATATTTCTTGTTAGATATTACTGCACTGTCAGCGCTAGAAACACAAGCCTTTGCCTACAACCACAATAACTTCTGCTAAACACGTGTATTTGACAAATAAAATTGGATTTGATTTAGTAGTGGTTTCTTTGCAGCATTTCGATCATGAAGGCCTAATTCACACAGTCTCCTCTGAACAGTTGATGTTGAGATGTGTCTTTTACTTGAACTCTGTAAAGCATTTATTTGGGCTGCAATCTGAGGTTCAGTTAACTCTAATTAACTTATCCTCTGCAGCAGAGGTAACTCTGGGTCTTCCTTTCCTGTGGCGGTCCTCATGAGAGACAGTTTCATCATAGCACCTGAGGGTTTTTGCGACTGCACTTGAAATATTCAACATTGACTGACCTTCAGTCTTAAAGTAATGATGGACTGTCGTTTCTCTTTGTTTATCTGAGCTTTTCTTGCCATAATATGGACTTGGTCTTTTACCAAATCTTCTGAATATCCCCCCTACCTTGTCACAACACAACTGATTGACTCAAATGCATTAAGAAGGAAAGAAATTCCACAAATTAACTTTTAACAAGGCACACCTGTTAATTGAAATGCATTCCAGGTGACTACCACACAAAGCTGGTTTAGAGAATGCCAAGAGTGTGCAAAGTTGTCATCAAGGCAAAGGCTGGCTACTTTGAAGGATCTCAAATATAAAATAGATTTTGATTTGTTTAAAACTTTTTTGATTACTACATGATTCCATATGTGTTATTTCATAGTTTCGATGTCTTCACTATAATTCTACAATATATAAAATAATCAAATAAAGAAAAACCCTGGAATGAGTAGGAGTGTGTTCAAACTTTTGACTGGTACTATACATTTGGCAGAGTTTACTCCAGCATTGGTCTTTGCAGCAATTAAATGTTTCTCACTGCTAATTGTCGTGTTACTGTATGTTGTCCATGTGAATTCAATTGTTAATGAAGGGTGTTGGATGAGACAGTATCCTTTACTATAAGAGAAGTCCCATTGTGTTTAACGATCGCATTCAATAATTGGTCTCTCACACTCACACTGACACTGACAACATCTGTTTTGGTCTGTTTTGGGGAGGAGATCAACATCCAATGGATCAATCACTTAACCTTGAGAGACAATATTATAGTGACAGTAGACAGTAAGAAGGAAAGAAAGAGGGAGAGAGAAGGACAGAGAGACAGAAAGAGAGAGAGGAGGAAGATAAAGAGACAGGGACAGACAGAGAGACAGAATGAGTGAGACAGAAGAGGGAGAGAAACAGAGAAGAGAAAAAAGAAGAGAGATGAATCCCCATATACCCAGACAGAACACAGTGCTTGCATTACTTTCCCTGTTGTCATCCTATTACATCTGAGTTTATGAAGCCCTCCACAGTGCTAAAGATGAGCTGGAGAAATAATTAGCCTCATTAGAAGGATTTTCAAAGTGTTTATATTATCTTAATTTACACTAGCCGGCACCATCGCTACCAACCCCTGCCGCAGCACACTCACACGCGCACACACACACACACGCGCACACACACACACACACGCACGCACGCACGCACGCACGCACGCACGCACGCACGCACGCACACACACACACACACACACACACACACACACACACACACACACACACACACACACACACACACACACACACACACACACACACACACAGTCCTCCAGACACTCCCCTAAGACCCAGTCTCTAGCTAGCGCAATAACGTGGCTGAATGAGCAGGAAGAGCAGCTTGTTTTAAAAGATAAATGCTACTGTGTAAATATATTTCCAGAAGCCATCCAGGGAATAATCAAGTTTTCATTTAGCTGCTAATCTAATTGGCTGCTGTGACGCCCAACAGCCTCCCTGAAGTAATTTCAAAAGGAAGAGGGAGGAGGGTTTTGTATGCAGAAAAGGAACCTTCTTCAAAATCACTACTGAGCACTTTCAGGTTTTTCTATTTGAGGAGATATCAATGTGTGTGTAGGATAATGGTGGTGATTTGGTGGATGAACCACGCTTGCCTGATGATTACCCTTGCCTGAGACTTGAAGACATGCATTAACTCCCCAAGTCCCTGGTTGGTCCATGATCCATGGATCTACACACTTCAGCAAAGTGTTGCAAACACAGCTATTGCCTACTACTACAGCTATTTGAGAGAATTACATATAATTCAGCGGCACCCACATTGTTATTACAATGCAAAACAATCATAAATAAATTGAAGTTCTTATTGTCTGATTGCATTTACCATCACCATTCCAGATCATACAACCAGTCTGATTCATGGGGAGATAATTGTAATAATGATATTAGTGACAATAATGAAGAGCACCCATTTGCATACTGTGTCACATGACAGGGCAGCCTGGCACCAGGGCTCTTGGGTGGCGGCTGGCTGCTTAGGAATGCACAAATCAAAGGCTTGGTGTGTGTGTGTCTGAGAGAGAGAGAAAGAGAGAGGAGAGAGAGTCTGTGTAGGGGGAGTTTTGTTCACTCTCACTGTGCTCGGCTCAAGCAGGGCACCGGGGGACGTGATGGGGGTGTGAGCATGGAGGGGGTTGAGGCGCTCCCAACACTTGCCACTCAGTCGTCCGGTGAGGGGGCCAAGGGCTTCATTAGAGGAAGCTAGAGGCTGACCCCGTCTGCCGTGGGGCGCGGGGCAGGGGGAAGGGGGCGGGGGGGGGGGGGGCTTGGCGCCCATTGCTCTGCCGAGCTGCTTCTCCCCTGGGCTCCTCTGCCCGACCTCCCAGCTCTCAAGATGGGCAAGAAAAATCAACAGCGCTTCTCTTTGAAGCCGTCTCCTCCTCTGTCTCTCTCTTTCTCCGCTCCCTTTCTCCACGGACCTCATGAATCATTCATCCTAACCCCCTTCCTCCACCCTTCCACCTCTCCATTCACCCTCCTGACACTTTTTTTTCTCCATTTGTTTTAGGAGGGTCTGCCTTCCAGAAAAGAAGAAGGGAAGATGAAACAAATAAACAACAAAGGAGGAAGAAACAGCCCATTAATGTCACTGCTCCTCCATGTATCCCATTAAAGAAAATGTTTGACAAATTACTTTACAATGCTCTGCTGTTGATTTGGTAGTGGGGAGAATAAATCCACACAGCAGCAGCAACCACGTTCCTATCCTCCCTAACCCACTATGCATTCAATCAGCTACAATTAATGAGCAGGAGACAGAGGAGCAGAGGAGGCTCAAATGGTAAAACAACACAGAGAGATGAGAAGCTGTGTTTAGAATAAAGGAACAGTGATACCCAGATAAATCAATTAGGCTGGGTTATAATCTGAGGAGAGTAATTCATTTAATGGAATAATTGGTTTGGAGATGAACCAGCTAATTGCAATGATGAAACCAAATGTTTTACATGAAAGATTCATTAATTTATCTAGATAGGCCGCATGAAAGAGGATCTAGGAAAGAGAATCTGGGGACAATTTCAAAAATGGACTTTTATTCTTCATATTTCCCGTATTGAACACTTCTAGGCCCTGTGTGAAGCGAGCTGCTGGTCTGACGTTCCGTGATCACAAAGGAAAATAGAACGCCTTTTCTGCTTACAAGAACTGAGAAAAGTTTGTTTGTGCAGATGCATTTGAAAAAAACATGGCTTCCACAATGGTGAGAAACTTAGATCAAAGTATGGTAAATTAAATAATTATGAAGAGAAATAAAAAGACAAAGTTTTGCTCAAAGGGCGTTTCGTCAGAGAATAGGAGGGGAGGAGTGTGTTGACTTTGTCACATGGAAAATGTCCTACGCTACAGAAATGTAAACAAACAAGCTAATAAACAGGGATTCAGCACCATTGACAGTGGCAGTTCAGCACCACAGGACAGTGGACAGCAGCTTTCTCAGGTGAAGATGCAATGTCACTCCTGGCTCCTTGGAAAACTCAATTTAATGAGAGAAGAGGCAGGAAGTCAGCAACAAGAAGCCTGAATCACAAAGTCTGTTTACATAGACTGTTCTTTAAAATAAAAAATAAAAAATAGAATTTAGAATTCCCTCACATCCATTTGTATTCACTGAGTGTTTTATGGATGACAAAGAGCCCATTCACTCATTCAGCCTTAGAATGTTCTTGTACCACTGTGATTCTGATTCTGTTGATAGTGTGAGCCGAGGAGGATATTTGTGGTGTGATTTCTGGTACACAGTCTCTGTACTATGAGGGAATGGCACAAGCTTCGGCTGAGACATCTGAGACTACTCAGTAAGAAAAGACCACAGTCTGGCTCACAGCATGACTGAGACAGAGATGGCAGAGGAGTCCAAAAATGTCGAGTTTGAACCCGCTTCCAACTAGTGGCAGTACTTCAGAATCAAAATGGTGATCCACCCCACTATCAGCTAATTATAAACTACATTCTGCTGTCTCCCTCTGTCTCTTCCCCATCTTCCTCCATCTCCCCCGTCTCCCTGGAGGAGCCAACCTAAGATCTTCTGACATGTGAAGGAGCAGCACCATCTGGTTCTATAGGGGCAGTGGTTAGAGAAGCTGGCTGGGTGGTTTTGAAGCAGGATCAGAGTGGATTCAGCTCTGGGTTTAGGGGTTTCTGATCAGATCAGGTTTTGGGAGAGCCCGGTCTGGGAACCCTGCGGGGTCATCCTGGCACACGCGGAGTCAGCTCGGGACACAGCTGGACTGGCTCCTGGCAATGCTGTTTACCACACGTCTTGAAAAAAAGTGTCCCTGGTCTGGGGACATGCCGCCTGCCTCCGAGAAGAGGTCCTCTAGATTAATGTGTGTTTTCTTTCTCTTGATCAGTGATTATATGAGATAAATAATTAAAAGTACTAAAAAGTTAATAAAGAATAATATCTAAGAAATCCTTCCATTTGAGACCAGGCTTCTGAGAAGAGGAAAGCGTGATTGACAGATGGATAAAGGTGAAGGAAGGGTGGCAGTTAGAGTGTGTTTTGGGAGATGGACAGAGTGGAGGAGGAGGAGGAGGAGGAGGAGGAGGAGGAGGAGGAGGAGGAGGAGGAGGAGGAGGAGGAGGAGGAGGAGGAGGAGGAGGATGAGGAGGAGGAGGAGAGGTGTGGCTGAAAGGACCAGGGGAACCAGGGTCCTAATTGGTACTTAAACACCCTGAGCTGAGCAGCGCTGAGTAGAACTGTTGCTATCATAAGAAATTGATGAAATAACTGAGAGAGAGAGAGAGAGAGAGAGAGAGAGAGAGAGAGAGAGAGAGAGAGAGAGAGAGAGAGAGAGAGAGAGAGAGAGAGAGAGAGAGAGAGAGAGAGAGAGAGAGAGAGAGTAGGAAAGTGTGGGAGAGGCCTCTAAATCTTTTAAGAGGATAACTTACTTGGGCAAAACAGCTGTTTATGCATTATTTGTGCAGCGAGCCATTTACCAGCATTTAGGATGAAACCAAGGACTGGGCTGCAGGAGTTGCCCGCAGGGAGAGAACTGGGTCTGGGAGGACCCATAGCCTATCATTTACAGATAAGAAAGGATGAAACATTTATTTGCTGGTAGTCATTTTAAAGACTTCAATACTGGGCTGTCAGTTTGTGGGTGTCGTTTAGTGACAAACAGCCAAGGAGGGACCGAAGAAGATGAGAGAAGGGATAGAGGAATGGAGTGATGGAGAGGGTAGTAGATGGACGTTATGGACAGGAAGGCATCCCCTCCCTAAACTTCTTTCTCTTCAGAACTTTTGATGTGATGTTGGTTTCACTTTGATCTGTTTAAAGTGGGCTGAACTGAGACATATTGACTCCAGAGAATTGTGGTGTTCTCCCCAAATCCACACACACACACACACACACACACACACACACACACACACACACACACACACACACACACACACACACACACACACACACACACACACACACACACACACACACACACACACACACACACACACACACACACACACACACACACACACACACACACCACAAGACGCGTCATTCAAGTTTGAAGAAATGTCTTGTTTTGTGAACACATTCTAAATGCCCATAGATAACCTAAGAAGAGCAATGGGAGCAAATAAGTATTGTACAGAAGTAAACTAATACTGCCACGTTTACAAACTCCACTTTGTGAGTGTGTGCATGCATGTCTGAACTTGCAAGTAAGCTTTTCATTGGACGATGTATGTCATGTTCATCCCGTACACAAGACCAGTGGTGTAAAGTAACTAAGTAAAAATACATTTAAGTACTGTAATATTTAAGTAGTTTTGGGGGTATCTGTACTTTACTTTAATAATTAAATTGTTGACAACTTTTACTAATGTACTTTTTACTCCATATATTTTCCCCGACACCCAAAAGTACTTGTTACATTTGGAATGCTTAGCAGTACAAGCAAATGGGTCCAATTCACACACTTACCAAGAGAACATCCCTGGTCATCCCTGCTGTCTCTGATCTGGCAGACTCAATGAACACAAACGCTTCATTGTAAATTGTGTGTGAGAGTTGGAGTGTGCCCCTGGCTAGCCGCAAATGAAAAAAAGAAGAAGAAAATTGTGCCGTCTGGTTTGCTTAATATAAGGAATGTGAAATGATTTATATTTTTACTTTTATTTTTGATACTTAAGTATTTTTTACCAAATACTTTTAGACTTTTACTCAAGTAGTGTTTTACTGGGTGACCTTCACGCTTACTTGAGTCATTTTTGGGGGGAGTGGCAGGTAACCTAGTGGTTGGAGCGCTGGACAGGTAACCAAAAGGTTGGAAGATCAAATCCCCGAGCTGACAAAGTAAAAATCTGTTGTTCTGCCCCTGAACAAGGCAGTTAACCCACTGTTCCTAGGCCATCATTGAAAATAATAAGATTTTTTTCTTTAACTGTTTTGCCTAGTTAAATAAAGATTTACAAAATAATTTTCTGTTAAGGGTATCTTTACTTTAAGTATGAGAATGTGGTACTTTTTCCACCACTGCATACGACCAATAAAATAATTTGTGTGCATACATGTTTGTGTGTACATACACAGCTGTGCATGCACGCCTGCTTGTGTGTCTTTATTTCTCAAGTCATAGTACATTTTCTCCTGACATATGTCACCTCTCTCTCCTCTCCTCTCTCCCTCTCACCTGTCCTCTCTTACCTCTCTCTTCTCCTCTCTCTTCCCTATCTCCTCTCCTCCCTGTCGTGCTGCTGTGTGCCCGAGGGCTACAGACAGCTCATTGTCAGCTGCCTGTGATCCTGATAGAGGCTGATGGGGAGAGCTTTGTCTCTGTTTGTTCACCTAAACCACTGGAGCGTCTCTCACAACCACCTGGGAGTGACCAGACATACACAGACACACACAGACCTGATGAGCTCTGCAGGTGTTCACACCTAGACACTGCTAGGAAGAGGAAATACAGTTACTGGACAGATGTTGAATTCTTTGGACAAAAAAATGACAAAAAAGTATGCATTGATATCATATTATTTATGATCAAATACAAGGCGCATACGAGCTGAAAGAGGACTGCTAAATATCCAGTTGAAGTCAGAAGTTTAAATACAGTTAGGTTGGAGTCGTTAAAACTCATTTTTCAACCACTCCACAAATTTCTTGATAAACTATAGTTTTGGCAAGTCGGTTAGGACATTTACTTTGTGCATGACACAAGTAATTGTTCCAACAATTATTTATAGACAGATCATTTCGCTTATAATTCACTGTATCACAATGACTGAGCCTTTAAACAGCTTGGAAAATTCCAGAAAAATATGTCATGGCTTTAGAAGCTTCTGATATGCTAATTGACATCATTTGAGTCAATTGGAGGTGTATCTGTGGATGTATTTCAAGGCCTACCTTCAAACTCAGTGCCTCTTTGCTTGACATCATGGGAAAATCAAAAGAAATCAGCCAAGATCTCAGAAAATAAATTGTAGACCTCCACAAGTCTGGTTCATCCTTGGGAGTAATTTACAAACGCCTGAAGGTACCACGTTCATCTGTACAAGAAATAGTACGCAAATATAAACACCATGGGACCACGCAGCCGTCATACTGCTCAGGAAGGAGATGCGTTCTGTCTCCTAGAGATGAACGTACTTTGGTGTGAAAGTGAACATCAATCCCAGAACAACAACAAAGGACCTTGTGAAGATGCTGGAGGAAACAGGTACAAACGTATCTATATCCACAGTCAAACGAGTCCTACATCATCATAACCTGAAAGGCTGCTCAGCAAGGAAGAAGCCATTGCTCCAAAACAGCCATAAAAAGCCAGACTACGGTTTGTAACTGGACACGGGGACAAAGATCGTACTTTTGGAGAAAAGTCCTCTTTTCTGATGAAAGAAAATAGAACTGTTTGGCCATAATGACCATCGTTATGTTTGGAGAAAAAGGGGGAGGCTTGCAAGCAAAAGAACACCATCCCAACCGTGAAGCACGTGGTGGCAGCATCATGTTGTGGGGTGCTTTGCTGCAGGAGGGACTGGTGTACTTCACAAAATAGATGGCATCATGAAGGAGGAAAATAACGTGGACATATTGAACCAACATCTCAAGATATCAGTCAGGAAGTTAAAGCTTGGTCACAAATGGGTCTTCCAAATGGACAATGACCCCAAGCATATTTCCAAAGTTGTGGCAAAATGGCTTAAAGACAACAAATTCAAGGTATTGGAGTGGCCATTACAATGCCCTGACCTCAATGCCATAGAACATTTGTGGGCAGAACTGAAAAAGCGTGTGCAAGCAAGGATGCCTACAATCCTGACTCAGTTAC